>NW_028270188.1:48712846-48827846 GCF_037043375.1 Chiloscyllium plagiosum
AGAGTCAATGTTTCAGGCGAAGGCCCTTCTTCAGGCAACTCCAGCTGGGCTGGCATATAATGCCCATTTGAAGAGCCTGGGCGGCACGGTGGCACAGTGGTTAGCACTGCTGCCTCACAGCGCCTGAGACCCGGGTTCAATTCCCGACTCAGGCGACTGACTGTGTGGAGTTTGCACGTTCTCCCCGTGTCTGCGTGGGTTTCCTCCGGGTGCTCCGGTTTCCTCCCACAGTCCAAAGATGTGCAGCCCAGGTGAATTGGCCATGCTAAATTGCCCGTAGTGTTAGGTAAGGGGTAAATGTAGGGGTATGGGTGGGTTTCGCTTCGGCGGGTCGGTGTGGACTTGTTGGGCCGAAGGGCCTGTTTCCACACTGTAATCTAATCTAATCTAATCTAATCTAATCTAATCTTAATTGCGCAGAGGGTAGTTAAGAGTCAGCCACTTTGCTGTGGGTCTGGAGTCACACGATGCACAATTTCCTTCCCTAAAAGACGTCAGTGAACCTACATGTTTGTTTTCCCTTTCTTTTTTTTAACAAATTGACAGTAGATGCACGGCCGTCATTAGACTTTGATTGCAATTTCAAATAAATCGAAATCAAATTCCACAATCTGCCGCGGAGGGATTCAAACCCGTGTCTGCAGAATATTCCCTGCGTCTCTGGAAAAACAGTCCAGCAAGGGCTTTTGCCCGAAACATCAGTTTTACTGCTCCTCGGATGCTGCCTGGACTGCTGTGCTCTTCCAGCACCACTAATCCAGAATCTGGTTTCCAGCATCGGGCAGTCATTGATTCCTGAAGAAGGGCTTATGCCCGAAACGTCGATTCTCCTGTTCCCTGAATGCTGCCTGACCTGCTGCGCTTCTCCAGCAACACATTTTCAGCTCAGTCATTGTTTTTACCTAGTCCAGCAATAAGACATTGGTCAATTAAATTAGTATTCTATTTTATAAAAACCTGGAATTATGAAATTAATGGTGGCCATAAGACCATTGTTGGTCGTTGGAAAATTCAACCTGGATCCTTTAGAGAAGGAATCTGTCACCCTGAACTGGTCTAGCTTTTCTGTCCAGTCCCACAGTGATGGCATTAACTCGTAACTGCCCTCTGGGCAATTAGAGACAGGTAATAAATGTTGGTTCAGCTGAAACTCCCAAATCGCATGAGCAAATAAATAGACATTCTCTCAACCGTATGAAATGAGAAAGACTCTGGCCATGAATAGCCATCATTGTGTGAGCTGCAACTCAGCTGATTGCTCATTGTCTTTGCCTTTGGTTCACCAGGTGGTTCACCATATGGATAGGGAAGGTTGTTAAGGGTGTTGGAGAGCAATTCAGATCAGGTTTCTGATTTGCAGCTTCTGCAGTTCTTTCAGTTTCACTAAGTTGCCCCACAGTGTCCATGGAAGTGCAGGCTCAGTGGGTTTGCCTAAGGGAGTGCAGGGTTACGGAGATAGATAGAAGGGGTTGGGGTTGGGTCTGGGTCTGGGTGGGATGGTCTTTGAAGGGGTCGGTGTGGACTCAATGGGTCGAATGGCCTGCTTCCATACTGTAAGGATCCTATGAAAGGAGATGGGAAACAGAGAGAAGAGAATCCAAGGGGGGAACATAAATAGTGCTCTGTCCTTTTCAAAGTTGGACCAGGGTGGACAAAGTTAAAAATCATACAACACCGGGTTATAGTCCAACAGGTTTATTTGGAAATATGAGCTTTCAGAGTGTGCTGTTATTTCCTTAGGTAACTAGTGGGATAGGATCATAGGACACAGAATTTATAGTAAAAGATCAGTGTTATACAACTGATGCGAGGTATTGAACAAACCTAGATTGCTGTTAAGTCTTTAATCACTTAGAATGGGGATGCAGGTTTCAATTGATTAATGTAAACCCCAGAACTTCTTTCAAGTCACAGCCCCGCGATAACTTAGGTTTTGTTAGTATATTAAAAAAAGGTTGTGATATGGAGGTGCCGGTGTTGGACTGGGGTGGATAAAGTTAAAAATTACACAACACCAAGTTATAGTTCAACAGGTTTGATTAGATTAATTACTTACAGTGTGGAAACAGGCCCTTCGGCCCAACAAGTCCACACCAACCCTCTGAAGAGCAACCCACCCAGACCCATTCCCCTACATTTACACATTTCACCTAACACTACGGGCAATTTAGCATGGCCAATTCGTCCCCTGGCTAGGCGACATCATCAGTGCTTGGGAGCCTCCTGTGAAGCGCTCCTTTGATGTTTCCTCCGGTGTTTATAATAAACGTTTGCAACAAAAAACTTCCAGCTCGGCGAACAGAACCACAACAACGAGCACCCGAGCTACAAATCTTCGCACAAACCTTGAATGGCCAATTAACCTGACCTGCACACTTTTGGACTGTGGGAGAACGTGCAAACTCCACACAGACGGTTGCCCGAGGCGGGAATTGAGCCTGGGTCCCTGGCGCTGAGAGGCAGCAGTGCTAACCACTGTGCCACCCGTGTTTATTTTAGAGCTACAGGCTTTCGGAGTGCCGCTCCTTTGTCGGGTGGCCAGTGGGACGGGGGGGGTAAATATTTCCTGATGAAGGGCTTTTGCCCGAAACGTCGATTTCGCTGCTCCTCGGATGCTGCCTGAACTGCTGTGCTCTTCTAGCACCACTAATCCAGAATAGTGGGACAGGAGACATAGCACGCAGAACTTATAAATAAAAGGTCAAAGCGTTGTACAACCCGATGCAATGTATTGAGCCAAGCCGGACCGCTGTTAAGCCTTTAATCACTTAAAATGGGGCTGCACTGCAGGTTAGGTGCAATAGTGGGGGGTGAATGTAGAGCACAGTGATAGGGTAGGGCAATGGGTCTTGGAGGGTTAGTATAGACTTGTTGGGCCAAATGGCCTGTTTCCACACTGTGGGGCTTCTGTGTTGCAGGTTTTAATTGGATAATATGTAAATCCCAGGACATTTTACAAGTCACAGCCCTGAGATAACAAAGGAGTTATCAGTGACAGCTGGGGTCAGGGGTCAGGGGTCAGCGACTCCCATTCATAAAATTGGAGGGGGAGGGGCCTTGACGTCCCACCCCCCCCCCCTCCTCCAGCGCCGGTGAATGAGTGAGGCGGGCTGTGATTGGCCGGGTCTGAGTAAGACGGGCTGTGATTGGCCGGGTCTGAGTAATTGGCCGGGTCTGAGTAAGACGGGCTGTGATTGGCCGGGTCTGAGTAAGACGGGCTGTGATTGGCCGGGTCTGATTAATTGGCCGGGTCTGAGTAAGACGGGCTGTGATTGGCCGGGTCTGATTAATTGGCCGGGTCTGAGTAAGACGGGCTGTGATTGGCCGGATCTGAGTAAAGGTCGGACTGTGATTGGCCGGGTCTGAGTAAGACGGGCGGTGATTGGCCGGGTCTGAGTAAAGGTCGGACTGTGATTGGCCGGGTCTGAGTAAGACGGGCTGTGATTGGCCTGATCTAAGTAAAGGCCGGACTGTGATTGGCCGGGCCTGAGTAAGACGGGCGGTGATTGGCAGGGGCGGGTGCGGCCAATGGGGACGGTGTTTTGGGAGGGGGTGGGGCTGCGTGGAGACGGCGGTTGGAGCCCGGGCCTTTTGTTCTGGAAGTTTCGGAGCTGCCGGAGGAGACAATATGAGGTAAAAGAGAAACCGGGCGGAGCCGGTACAAACCGGAGTGTGTTTACCTCAGGAACCCGGGAGGGGGGGACCCGGGAGGGGGGCCCGGGCCGGGGTTCGCGGCTCGCGGCTCCGCGCGTTTATTTATTTAAACCCCCTCACGGGGCTGCCCTCATGGCGCCCACATTCTCCCCCCCCCCCCCCCCAACACTCTCCTCATTGTCATTTTACTGCGTTTAATCTAAAACAAAGGTCCTTCACCCCGCCCCCTCACTCGCTGCATTAGTTTATCCACCAACACCCTCAGGGATTCTGTAATACACCCCCGTTCTCCCCCTCTCCCCCCCCCCCGTTCTCCCCCTCTCCCCCCCCCCCGTTCTCCCCCTCTCCCCCCCCCCCGTTCTCCCCCTCTCCCCCCCCCCCGTTCTCCCCCTCCCCCCCCCCCCGTTCTCCCCCTCCCCCGTTCTCCCCCTCCCCCTCCCCGTTCTTCCCCTCCCCCCGTCCTCCCCCTCCCCCCGTCCTCCCCCTCCCCCCGTCCTCCCCCTCCCCCGTCCTCCCCTCCCCCCGTCCTCCCCCTCCCCCCGTTCTCCCCCTCCCCCCGTTCTCCCCCTCCCCGTTCTCCCCCTTCCCCGTTCTCCCCCTCCCCCCTCCCCCGTTCTCCCCCTCCCCCTCCCCCGTTCTCCCCCTCCCCCTCCCCCCCCGTTCTCCCCCTCCCCTCCTCCCCCCCCGTTCTCCCCCCCCCGTTCTCCCCCCCCCCCCCCCCCGTTCTCCCCCAATTCTCCTAATCTGCACATTTTGGACTGTGGGAGGAAATCAGAGCACCTGGAGGACCATTTGCTCAGTTTCCCCAGCATTCTCAGTTGGTTTCAGATTCACAGCATTTTGCTTTTCTAGAACTGACAAAGGCCTCAATTTCCTTCATCTCTAAAATGAATTAAAGCCCTCTGTTCGCCCTTTTTGTTTTGTCTTTTTCTCCTCTGAGAACCATGATGGGGTTGTGACCATGTGATAAATATGGGGACCACAGGGTTAATGCACTTCCACTGCCCCAATTGCGTCTCCTCTGGATTTCAAAATCCTTTGTATGTGGACCATCTGTTTTGGAGTTGGAGGACCCTGTCAAAACTCCAACTAAGCAGTAGTTATTGCTGAATATGTTTGTGCAATTGAGTGCTGTCGTGTTTTGTGCACCATCGTTAGTGGCTGTGTTTCAGCTGCTTTGCCCCAAGCCCTGGAATTCCCTCCCTTAAACTTCTCGTGTCTTCTCCCATTAAAGACTAGGCTTAAGACCTATCTTTGACTTTGTGTCAGCTGTCCCAATACTTCCTTGTAAGCCTTGGCTTCTGGTTTTCTCACTGAAATGCCATGGACCTTGCAGAAAATTTAAGGTGTTATATCAAGTGTTGCTGTTGCTGTAACAGTGTCGTGTTAGGTGATCCTGTTCAAAATCAGTCATCATTTCAGTACTGGATTGCCAGAAACGTTTAACACCATCAGCGGCAAATGAAGTTACTTGACACACATGTGAAAGTCAAAAGACTGTAACATTAACTTCCATGGTTGGGGAAATTTTATAGGAGATCTGTGAATTGTACGCTTAAGCATCTGGACTGTTGAGTCTGTGCTGTCCTGTGAATGAAGATCTGATTCTCGAGTTAAGTACAACTCCAAGTGGCAAACCGTTTGACTTCTGTTTTCAAGTGACCCCTTGGAATAAGTTGACTTGGCTTTTATGGTTAATTTTGTCTTGCTTCAGGTTTAGTGCGTGTCTTTAGCCTTTTCTAAGTTTTTGAATTCATGAGCATTATGGCAAAAACAGCATAAGTCTACATTATCCAGTAATAACTGATGTTGACACTCAGATCAATGCTGGTATAGAGAAGATGTAGATTAATGATGCCCACAACAGACTCCGTAAATACAACTGGGAAATTTTGCACCAAAATCTTTACTCATTCATGCAACAGACCATGAATGGACAGAAACACAGTACAACAAGCCATAGATATTAGACAGCGACAAACACAGAAAATAAAAAAACTAGACCTACAGAAAAATACTAGGCAAACTTACACAAAATAACAACACTGACAACACAGAAGGATAAAAAACTTATCTGACCAACCCTTAACAGACACTGAAAAAGCTGTCTCAGTAAGAGGATTAAATTACAACTTCCAGGATGCAGACAAGGAAGATTTCTTCGCAGCATTAGAAACAACACTGAAAGGCAACCAACTCACAGAAGAAACCCAGCAAGCCATCAGGCAGGTAGTCGCACCGACATTAAGCACGAAAAAGGAAGGAAACATACTCGATGCACAAGAAAGGAAAGCCCTAGAAATAACTAAAAAAAAATTGTTATCCTACCTGCAGACAAAGAATGCTTGACAGTCATCTTAAATTAAAGAGACCACATTGAGAAAGTAAACACACTACTTACAGATGCCAACACTTACCAACAAATGGCGATAGACCCAACCCCACAACTAGAGAACTGAAACACAGTCCTACTCAGAAAAACTTCAGAAATCTTGAGAAATAAATAAGACCGACTTCCAAAAAATGTAACCAGACGGATCCAACATAATGCTCCTCTACGGATTACCCAAAATTCACAAACCAGGATCCATCCTCAGACCTGTAGTCTCACTACCTGGAACACCAACTCGCAGAATGGCCAAGGAGCTACAGCAAAGACTAAAACACTTAGGAGGAGACTCACCACTCCACTCAAGAATTCCTGAAGATCATCAAAGACACCGAGATAGAAGAGGATGAAATAATGGTCTGCTTTGATGTAACAACCCTGTTCACATGCATCAACATTAACTTGGCCAAGGAAACACTGACTACACTATTAGAAGACCCAAAGACACATACACCACACGCCACTTACTTCAACAGCAAGGAAGTCAAGCTAGTGGACGTATACCTTACTACCCACTTCACCTTCAACAACAAAACCTACAAAGCATAGCATTCCAACCAGAACTCTATCAATAAACACATTGACTTGGATCCCATTTACCATCCTTGAGAAAAAGAACAGGAAATGACATCAACATGAAAAGTGGTGTCACCAGAGGAAATGATATCGCCAACCCAAGTAAACCTAAACAAAAAAGTAGAAAGCAGGAAACACCAGCATTGCTTCGTCCAGAGAATCATTGAAGATGTTACCTAGTAAGATGGCGAAATGTCTGAGAATGATCCTTCCAGCTCAGTGAGCAAACCTACATCCAATACCTCAACCTGAGCTACAAATCTTCTCAAAGTTCGCTAATGTGCAAAATTATTGGTGGTCAGGGTACTCACCAGGATGCATCTAGGTGCTCCATATTGGCGCTGAGGGATGGATGCTTTTGGTATAAGCACCAGTAATTAAATTCTGTATCTTTGGCGCATTAGTAAATTTTACAGCAGATTTAATTGAATTAATAGAGACCAAGTCTGCCCAATAGCAATGGATAACTATGGAACATAAGTTGGAAGATTTAAGTCTGGATAAAGATGAAAGAAATGTCAGTATGTCGAGGGTTAATTAGGTGTTGAATGCCCTACTCAAAATATTGATGTAGGCAGTTTTTAGTGGAGTAGTGATGTTATAATTCAGATGGGCATGAGCTGGCATAGGCAGATGGGCTAAATGTCATGTCTGTGCTGTAAAACTGAGATTCCCAAAGCAGGGTGATGTTGCAAAAGATTTGTCACAGGAATGAACAAGATTCCACATTAGCACAGGCAATTAATAGTGCTCACCATTAATTTCAGTAAGGACAGTGTGTAATCCACAAGATATATGTCATACCCACAGCCTGCCACAAGGTGAGAGGTTTTCACTGTGTCAGGAGCAAGAATAAAAACCTGGAACATGCACGCACGTTGAATCCTTGGAACGTGACCAGTTCTGAGGACTGCTTTCTCTTTCCTTGGATTTTTGCTTTAGCTTTTTCCATTGTGTTAACTGCAGCGAAGTGAGCAGACCTGTTGCCTTGAAGTCAGTTCCACTTTTTATAAGTCTCTGTGCACTGCTGAGGGGGTGCTACACTGTGGATAAGACAAGGGCCTAGCAACCCTCACATTGACATTGAAGATTCTCTGGCATTACTTTGAAGAGGAGCAGGGAAATTATTCCTGGTGTCTAGGCTGACATTTAACCTTCGGTCAACCTCAGACGAGCAGCTTATCTGCTCATTACGATATTGCTAATTGCTGGAGCTTGTTTGACATAAGTTGACAGCCCCATTTAAATAATGCACTGCACTTCAAAAGTACTTTGGAATGTTGGTGTTCTGTGATTGAGCCCTACCTGACCCCTGTAAGGCCACACTGCTCCAATACCAACATAGAGTTTCCAGGATGATGCCCTGCATTTCTTCCAACATAAAGTGACCACAGGCTGGACACACAACAGCACAGGTGCACACCTACAGGCTGGACCCATGATAGACCAGTCACCGAATTCTACACTGAACAAAACTGCACAAATGCAGTTACAGACTGAACACTGCACAGCAGCATGGAGCAGATCCACCTGGGCAAGAAATATCCAAATAGTATGTCCAGACAACACTTCATATTCAAAAAGGCTGATTTTGTGAATTTCACAAGCTAAGCTCACCTATTGAACATAGAAATATCAGGGCAATGCAAAGACCTAAGGGGCAACTTTATCACACAGAGGGTAGTGCATATATGGAACAAGCTGCCAGAGGAGGTGGTGGGGGCTGCTACAATTACATTTAAAAGGCATTTGCATGGGTACATGAATAGGAAGGGTTTAGACAGATATGGGCCAAATGCTGCCATTTCTCTAGGGGGCAGGATTTCAGGGCTTGGGGAGCATATCTTTAAGGTGAGATGAGAAACATTTTAAAAAATACACGAGGGTCAATTTTTTTAACATAGTGGTTCTTCTGTGGAATGAGTGAATGCGGGTACAGTTACAACATTTAGAAGATGCCTGGATAAGTACATGAATAGGAAAGGTTTGGAGGGAGATGGGTCAAGCGCAGGCAGGTGGGACTAGTTTAGTTTGAGATTACATTTGGTACAGACTGGTTTGACTGAAGGGTCTGTTGCTGTGCTGTATGACTCTAACTGAGCGACTCTAACTGGGCAACTCCCAACCAGAAGTTTCCAAGTAAAATTCCTGCCTCTCCGTGATATCCAGGATCAATTGGAGCCCTGTTTAGGGAGGCTGGTTTGGAGGGGATGGGCAGTGATTGGCACTCATCGTCTGTAGAACAATGAAAATATATTTGCAAAGGGTAGGTAGATGTATTCAATATTCTAAGGGACATTGAATGTAAACTGATATTATACAGCAATAAAACTACATAATAGTTCACAGGAATTCATCTAATGACTTCAGTGGTGTATGTAAGCCAGATGGTTGGTGAGCTTAGGCTGGATGTTTTTCCCAACATTTGATTCCTTTCGTTTCTCCATGTTGGGGACATGAGAGTCTGTCCCTATGATTACTGCCTTCTAGATTGTGATGCCAGTGTCGTTTTTGATTTGTGTTGTGATGTGTTTTGTTTTCTACTTACTTGTGTCTGATTTGTAAAAGTTGCTTTTGAATCCAGGACCTGGCTTGTTTAGGTATTTTGGGCCACGTCCAGGATTCAGGAACTTGGACGCACTACGCCACAGACGGCCTTAATGCTGTCACCTTGGGGTTGAATGTTTTCCTCGCTTACGGGAGCTTGTACCTTTTTTAATTACACATTCGTATGCTTTCTATTACAGAGGCGACAGAGGACGTGGCCGTGGACGTTTTGGTGCACGGGGTGGTCCAGTTGGGGGGTACGTGTCACCAGAGAGTCGTTTGCTAAAGATTTTTCCTGTTACAATCCAGATTTTATTAATTTGAAGCTTTTTATTTCCCTGATGTAAACAGGTTCAGACCATTCGTCCCTCACATCCCGTTCGACTTTTATGTGGTAAGTCACTGTACCTTTTCTCAGCACTTTGCAGCCAGTGAACCGATATTGACACGCAGTAACCAATTGTTAGCCAATTGGTACACAGTAAGGTCCCACTAACGGCTGTATGATAATGACTAGATCATCCATTATTTAGTGAGTTGTTGGGCTGAATATTGATCTAGATGTGTGGGCCTTTCTTTGAGTGGTTACCATGGGCTCCTTTACCTCTGCCTGAGAGTGGAGGTGGGGTGGGAAAATTGTAGTCCAGTTGGTTTATTTGAAATCACAATTTTTTTGGAGCACTACTGCTTTGTCAGGTTAAGTGGAGGGAAGTGCACAGCACTGAATTTATTTGCAGAGAGCTAATGGCAAGATAATTTCAGGTAATTGAGAGTGGTCATCCCTTCCCTTGCTTTTCAGCAGTTGACACTTTTGATCGCCTGCTATTCAGCCTGTCGACATGTGTTCACACTATTGTGCTTACCTTTCAACACACTTAGTTTAACCACGTTGGTTGCTTTTGGATATTGCACATTGTGTTATATTCGTGCTTTGTCCATGTCAGTTGAGAACAAACTGGTTGTTTGACTTCATTTGCCTGCCAAGTTTTGCTTTTCCAAATGGATAAGTTGGTGTTATCCCCTCACAGTGTGAAATGGCCTTTCCCCGAGTGAAGCCTGCCCCTGATGAAACTACTTTGAGTGAAGCCTTACTGAAGCGGAACCAGGATCTGTCCCCCACTCCATCGGAGCAGGTAAGAATATCGAAGAGTAGGGGCAGATTAATGGCCACCTCTTAACAGCACATGCTCAAACTAACTTATCAAAGAGCAGTAACCACCAGAAATGGCGCATACAGTTCTTTGGGGCTGTGGTTTACTCAACAGACATGAGCGGGTATGTCAGTGCAGATCCGATGAGTTTCCATGTGGGAGATTGCTGCTGCACTAGAGGGAGATAATGGCCTAGCGATATAATCACTAGACTGTTAATCCAGAGATCCATGTATGTGGAGCACTGCAGAATTGCTAATGTTGTCCCCTTGTTTAAGAAGGGTAGCAGGGATACACCAGGTAATTACAGACTGGTGAGCCTGACTTCAGCAGTAGGGAAGCTGCTGGAGAAGATACTGAGGGATAGGATCTATTCCCATTTGGAAAGAAAATGGGCTTATCAGTTATAGGCAGCATGGTTTTGTGTGGGCAAGGTCATGTCTTACCAACCTAATAGAATTCTTTGAGGAGGTAACAAAGTTGGTTGGGGTGGGGGGGGCTGTAGATGTCATTTACATGAACTTTACTAAGGCATTTGATCAGGTTTCCCCATGGTAGGCTGATGGCGAAGGTGAAGTCACATGGGGTCCAGGGTGTACTAACCAGATGGATAGAGAACTGGCTGGGCAACAGGAGACAAAGAGTAGTAGTGGAAGGGAGTTGCTCAAAATGGAGACTTGTGACCAGTGATGTTCCACAGGGATCCGTGCTGGGACCATTGTTAGTTATGATATATATAAATGATCTGGAGGAAGGTATTCGTTGCCTGATTAGCAAGTTTGCAGATGACCCTAAGATTGGTGGAGTAACAGATAGTGAAGGGGACTGTCCAAGAACACAGCAGAATATAGATAGATTGGAGAGTTAGACAGAGAAATGGCAGATGGAGTTCAATTCAGGCAAATGCGAGGAGATGTATTTTGGAAGATCCGATTCAAGAGCAAGCTATACAGTAAATGGAAAAGTCCTGGGGAAAATTGATGGACAGAGAGATCTGGGTGTTCAGGTCCATTGTTTCCTGAAGGTGGCAACGCAGGTCAGTGAAGTGGTCAAGGTGGTACATGGCATGCTTTCCTTCATTGGGCGGGGTATTGAGTACAAGAGTTGGCAGATCATGTTACAGTTGTATAAGACTTTGGTTCGGAATACTGCGTACAGATCTGGTCGCCACATTACCAAATGGATGTGGATGCTTTGGAGAGGGTGCAGAGGAGGTTTACCAGGATGTTGCCTGGTATGGAGGGTGCTAGCTATGAAGAGAGGTTGAGTACATTAGGGTTATTTTCATTAGAAAAACAGAGGTTGAGGGAAGGGGAAGGGGGGGACCTGATTGAGGTCTACAAAGAAGTTCCCCCCCCCCCCCGAAGCGAGGGACTCAGTTACTAGGGGTCACAAGTTCAAAGTGAGAGGGGAAAGGTTGAAAGGAGATATGTGGGGAAAGTCCTTTACGTAGAGGGTGGTGGGGGCCTGAAATGCGTTGCTAGCAGAGCCGGTAGGGGCGGGAACGATAGCATCATTTAAGATGTATCTAGACCATTGCATGAATGTTCAGGAAGCAGAGGGATACGGATCTTTGGAAAATGGGTGACAGGTTTAGATAGAGGATCAGGATCGGTGCAGGCTTGGAGGGTCAAAGGGCCTGTTCCTGTGCTGTAATGTTCTTTGTTCTTTGTTATTCATGATATGGAGGCTGGGATTTTAATCGTGCCAGGCAGATGCTGGACTTTGAATTTAATAAAATTCTAGAATTAGCAGTCCAATGATGACCATAAATCCATTGTCGATTGTTGGAAAAACCCATCTGGTTCATGAATGTCCTTCAGGGAAGGAACTCTGCCATCCCTACCTGGTCTGGCCTACATGTGACTTCAGATCCACTACAATGCGGTTAACTCTTAACTGCCCTCTGGGCAATTAGGGACGGGGTAATAATACTGGTCTAACCAGCGACTCCCTCATCCCATGAATGAATGAATAAAACAGGTGCCTCTCCCTGTCACTCCCATCGGCAATACCTGACGACTCCCAGTGAGTAAAGGAGCACCTTCTGCCACTAGCATGTGCTGGATCCCCAATCTACTGGAGTCCCAAAGCTGCTGCTGTTCAGGTTAACCTCTCCCACTTGCTTATGAAATGTGGAGCTAGAGAGTCAGCCTGGCTGACTGCATACTTCCAAGACTTTGGTAGATTGCTAACAAATGACACCTTTGTTATTTCTCTTTGGAATGAGGTGACCGCAACCTAACTGCCCCAGGTTTTCTGTGCTGGTTTCTTCCACTACAGATACTGGAAAGGCCGAGAGCTTGAGAACTTCCTGCTGCCATTGATGTGGCCAGGAGGCAGAAAGTTCAGCACTTGTAGCCATCATGTTATGCAAGTGTTTGAAATCAATCTGTCACTGAGCAATAGCTATCACTGTTTCCTAGGCTTCCATACTGTCCTTAGTGACCAAGATTAACAATGTGATCGACAATCTGATTGTGGCTCCAGGCAACTTTGAAGTGGTAAGTTGCACAACGTCTCTCTCTCTCACAGGGCATGAGGGGTAAGTGGCAAAATGATATTGAGATAGAAAAGCATCTGGAATTGTATTGAATGATCCAGCATTCCTTTTGTATTCTTCATTTTATATTCAGTTCCTCTCCTTAAAAAGGACAGCACCCCATGAGCTGCCTGGAGATGTGCTGTACCTACACACTCATGCACCAGAGCAGTGAAATCTGCCTGCACGTTGGAATTCTGCAGTCAGTCTCTGTTTAAGTAATATTCTGCTTTCTTATTCTTCCTGCCAGCTTCAATCTTCCCAGTCGTGCACCACTCTGCCACCACTCTCATTATGTCCAAAAGCGTCTGCAATTTCCTGGTGTCTTTTTCAGAACATCCATCCTACTTATCTCAATGTCACCTGTAAATTTTGTTCCCTTTCTCTGTCTGAAGTAAGTTGTGAAAAGGTGAAGGCCCAATATGCACCCATGCAAGCCCCCATTCGTCATGTTTGACCAGTCAGACAAAGACCTGTTTATGTTCCCTGTTTACTGCCTGAGGGCTGACCTGCTATCCATTATAACGTGTTACTCCTCCACACCGTGAGCTTTTATTTCTTGCTTTGGTGTGATATCAAATGCCTTGTGGAAATCCAAGTCTGATTATGTCTATGAGTTCCCCTTTATCCAAAGTCTGTGCTACTTTTAAAGAATTCCAGCAAATTGATCAAGTGTGATCTTCCCTTTGACAAAGCCGGACTGACCTCCCAATTACTTTGTTTCTCAAAGTGTGCAGCTGTAATCTCTCATGATCAACTCTAGCACATTCCCCATGACAGGCCTTTAGAATAACTGGCGTAAAGTTACCTGTTCTCTTGAACTGAGAGGTTATATCTGCTACTTTCTGGTCTAATGGAACTTTTCTTGAATGTGGGGATTTTGGACCATCAGTACCAATGTGTCTGCTCCCTGGTTAGCAACCTATTTTAAGGCTGTAGGCTGAGGGCCCTCTGGACCCAGAGACATGTTAGCCTACAGTTCCAACAGTTTACTTTGTACCACTTCTCTTGTGATTGCAATTCCGCCTCCTGATTTACTGCAATGAATGGAATTTTTTTTGTAACTTGTATAGTGAAACCAGACGCTGTGTTGTGATGTTCCAGTGCTACTTTATGGCTATGCTTTGTTGTAATTAAATGTTGAATCGATTTTGTAACCCTGTCTTCTGTCTCTAAAGCAAATTGAGGAAGTGCGTCAAGTTGGCTCCTACAAGAAAGGAACAATGATGACCGGCCATAATGTTGCTGATCTTGTTGTCATCCTAAAGATCTTGCCAACTTGTGAGTACTGTCAACAGATCAAGAAAGTGCCTTCGTTACAGTCATTTCATAGTTGTATTGTTTTTAGGACTCTCTGTCAGGATTATGTTGTCAAAGTTCTGGGTCTAATTCTACCCTGATGCCGTTATTGTATCTCCTAACCCAGAAGGCTACTGAATTTCCATGCAATCCTGATGTGATTTGCTTCCTCATACGATTTTGTCACCCAGTCCTTGGGCTTGGTTCTAATAATGTGTTCCTTAAGGTCACAGTGTTTAACAGCAAATCCCTAACATACAGGGCTCTTACCTTAGCCAGTCAGGGTGGAGGGGTGATTGTTAGCTCATTTGTCTGTTACGTTAACTGCCTCTTGTTACAACACCTAATTATACTGAAAATAATCCCCATGGTTTAGTCACCATGAACCGGCCTTATTGAAAAAGTTAATTCCTCTGTCCACAAACTTCCACATATGGTCTGTAGGGTTTTTTGTTTTTTTGAACCAATCTGTTCAAACACGTTGTGATGCATCTCTGTGGCAGACAGGACTTGAACCCAGAAAGTTCACTTTCTCCTCTTAGAGTCTCAGAGATGTGCAGCACAAAATAGACTCTTCGGCCTAACTTGTCCATGCCGACCAGATACCCTAATTTAATCGAGTCTCATTTGTCAGCAGTTAGCCCATATCCCTCTAAGCTCTTCCTATTCATGTCCCCATCCAAATGCCTTTTAAATGTTGTAATTATACCAGCCTCCACCACTTCCTCTGGCAGCTCATTCCATACATACATTACCATCTGCATGAACATGTTGCCCCTTCGATCCCTTTTAAATCTTTCCCCTCTCACCTTAAATCTATACCCTGTAGTTTTGACTCCTCTACACTGGGGAAAAGACCTTGGCAATTCACCCTGTCCAACCCCCTCATGATTTTATAAACCTCTTTCAGGTTACTCCTCAGTCTCTGACGCTCCAGGGAAAATAGTCCCAGCCTATTCAGCCTCGCCCTATAGCTCAAACCCTTCACCTCTGGCAACATCCTTGAATCTTTTCTGAACCCTTTCGTGTTTCGCAACATCTTTCCTAAAGCAGATAGACCAGAATTGAATGCTTTATTCCCTGGTTCTATTCTTAATACATTGAAGTAATTGTACTTAGTATGTCAGTGTCTCACACGTCATTCCATGTACCTTGTAGTTTCTCAAAGCCTTTCCTCCTATATGGTAACCTGATGTGGAGGTGCTGGTGTTGGACTGGGGTGGACAAAGGCAGAAGTCACACGACACCAGGTTATAGTCCGACAGGTTTATTTGAAATCACAAGCTTTCGGAGCGCTGCTCCTTTGTCAGGTGACTGGATGAAAGAGCAGTGTTCTGAAAACTTATGATTTCAAATAAATCTGTTGGACTGTAACCCGGTGTCACGTGACTTCTGACTATTCTAATCCTACCAAGTGGCTCGCTCACTCACACTTGGTGCTCAGTCTCGGGCCATTCATTCTAGACACTCCAGGACTAGACACTCCAGGAACAAAATCCTGGAAATGCCCAGCAAGTTGTCCAGCACCTGAACAAAGGAACCATTGTTCTGAGGGAGGATCTGCGTTTCACTTTTCATATTTTGTCTGGACATGCCACTGTTCAGCGTGTAACCACCTGTCCAATAATTGCCTTCAGATAAAATGTAATTGTGTTTTTTGTTAATTTCCCCTTTGCCCTCAGTGGAAGCTGTTGCTGCCCTGGGTAACAAAGTGGCAGAAACCCTCCGGGCCCAGGAGCCCTCTGAGAGTAAGTGCTTGCTAATCTTGTCTCTTCAGTATTCACTTTACCGTTTGTAGCTTTTCGTTCTAGTCAATTTTCAGGTTGTGATTGAGGAAGCTGACTGGCTTTATCTGGTATGAAATGTTGTGACTAAACCACGATGAACGATAGGGACTCGTGGGTCACCTGCTGTTGTCCCCAGAAAGTCACGATGGAAAAATCCCAGTGTGCTGCTGGTGTCACTATTGGACCTACAGTTTCTGGAGCTTGTGACTAGTCCCATAATGGACTTGGCTGAGAGATCTAATACTTAACACTGTCATGTCCATTATTTGTGACATATTGCAGATAAATTTGATAAAATATCTTCACTGCGGTCCCGGCAACCAAACTCCTCCCATCGAGAGCAGGAGGCGAACTGACTGTTAAAAGTTCAGTGAGAAGCAGTCCTCTGAACTCAGATGTGCAAGAATCTTTATTGCCACCAGGAATGTGGTTTGACCTGTCACTAAGTTTCTAGATTAGAGTGGTGCTGGAAAAGCACAGCAGTTCAGGCAGCATCTGAGGAGCAGGAAAATCAACGTTTCAGGCAAAAGCCTTTCATCAGGCATACAGCTCTATTACTGGTGAAGGGCTTTTGCCTGAAACGTCGATTTTCCTGCTCCTCGGATGCTGCCTGAACTGCTGTGCTTTTCCAGCACCACTCTAATCTAGACTCTGGTTTCTAGCATCTGCAGTCATTGTTTTTACTTGTCACTTAGTTTGTAATGAGCACAGTCCTGACATCAAACTGGACTTGGTCTGGATGGGAGTGGGAGATGTGAAAGAGAGAATTAGCAAACTCGCTATGAGAGCACAGTTGCTGTGAGTAATGCTTTCTTGGTGTTAACTGATATAATGCATGGTTGCAATTATCTCTCCTTTATCTTGTGTCTGATCTCTTGTCACTCAGCATTTGAGAGGTCAGGGGCTCAGTGGGGAAGTGAATGATAGAAACCTTTGCTGTCACCTGGAGTAGGTATGCATGGTGACATTCTACCCCTGTGTAAAGGCACCACTAGATCTACAATGGGGGAGTCAGTGTGATGGTGAAACCATTGGAATTAAAGCCAGAGGCCCAGGTTCATGTCGACGGGTAATCCCATTGTGACAGCTGGCAAATTTTAAATTCAGTTATTAAATCTACAATAAAAAGATAATCTCAATGATCATGAAACTGTCATTAACTGTTATTTAAAAACTCATCCTGCTCAGTAATGTCCTTCAGAGAAGGAAAGCTGCAGCCTTATCTGGGCAGCCCAGTGTGTAACTCCAGGCCCTCAGCAATGTGTTGACTATTAACTGCCCACTCCAATCCAGAGCAATGTAGCCTCGACAATTAATGTTGGCCTTGGCAGTGATGTCCATATCCCATGAAAGAATACTTGCTGAAAAGGAAATCTCTGCTATCAGCTGGGAAGGAGACAACTCGACCAGGGCCCAACTCCTGATTGACGTTTAGTGACTTTTCCTCAAACAGGCTGGCATTGGGTCAATATCTCTGCGCTTGACCAGTGTTCCCCAGCACTTGGTACCTGAAAGGACAGGAGGCACCTCGGCCTCCATATCCCTGAGATGTATCCCTTTTCGGGATCCAAAGTAGGACATTGATGGGGCAGTGGTGTTGAATTGCTGCTTGGTTTTATTGGAGCTGTATTATTATAGTCAAGCTGAACAATTGCCTTCTCAGGGAAGCTGTGTATTTGTCAGTCAGTGTTAAAAACCATTTAGTGTATGACTGCATCAAACCTAACCGTTCTCTACTTGCTTTCAGTTCTCACTATGATCACCAATGAGACTGGTTTTGAGATCAGCTCTCCTGATGCCACTGTCAAAATTCTCATCACCACAGTCCCACCCAACCTACGTAAGCTTGACCCAGAGCTCCATTGTAAGTATTCTTACTGCATATAAACTTTCTGAAAACTTCAGCCTATCGTTTAACCTGTCCGATAACGCACATTTCCCAAAACGTACAGCAAACCCTGAAACAACGTAGCTGCTGACTGTGGTGAGCGTGCCCTAATAGTTCAGAGGGTATAAACCCAATCCTGCCGACCACGTGGAAGGCTGATCAGAGGGTATAAACCCAATCCTGCCATGTGGAAGGCTGACCAGAATCTTCTGCTCTGCTTTAAAATAACCAGGCCCACTGCCTTACTGAAGGCACAGACAGATCCTCAGTCTCATTGCAAGCCAGTACCTTCAACAATATGGCATTCCCTCAGGATATCACTGGGAATATTCATCCTGGACGTTTACACTCTGCCACTGACCTTGAACTCCAGACTAGATTCTGAGTATGGCACCAGTGCTACCCACTTGTAGTGCTCAGAACTTAAACTCTGGAGTGCAGTCCATCGAATGGCATTGACCCTTGGACTGCTCAGTCACGGTTTCTGCTGCTTTTCAGTTGTAAATAACTCCGCTTACAATCCATTAGGTTGGAAATCCATGCAGGTTCCACACCTGGAGCTTGGTGCAGTTTTCCTCTTCTCTACCAATTCTTGCCCACACTCCCTGAGTGCTTGGGTCATAACATCATTGAGAGTGAGTTGCGTATGTATTCATTATCCAAGATGATCAAGGCGTGGAAATTTCATGGTATGCGAGTTGCTATCCATGGATTTGGGGATAACTTTTTTTATCCAGTGAATGCAGTTAGTGACATAAAGCTGTGGGAGGAAGATTCTAATTCCGTTGTTCGCATGTACCCTCCAGCAGGGAGTCAGCAGATAACAAACAGCCACCACCGTCACCACTGCTGATTCTCACCTGAACTAGCCCAAGATTGTTGTATCACTGGTCCCAACAGAGTTCAGAACGAAACTTGGAACCCACTGATTTCTGTGCCCTGGTGCTGAAACACTGGGGAAGTTTCTTAAATTAAATGGTCACTTTTAAAGTCTGTCTCACTTTAATAGTGTCAGGCTCTTGGGCTAGGTTTTAATGAGTTAATGAAGTCTAATGAAGAACAGAATGGAATTGGTCGATTCATCAGGGCTGTTGGTGCAGGTTGTTCACCCTGGTACTTGCTGCATTAACCCCAATTTCCCTCCTGTCTTCAAATCCTGACAGGGTCCACTTTTCATTTGGTGCAAACATCATTAATGTTTGTCACTGTGTTTAATTCAGGCAGGATGTGATGTCACATCACAATCTGATTGTCCATCTTGACAACATACTGCAGACTGAAACACTGGAGATGTATTTCAAATTAAATATTCCTGTTTAAAACTTGTCTTCCACTCGTGAAATATGCGAGGTTTTTTTCTCTCTCTGTCTCGCGCTCTCTCTCTCTCTCTCATGCATGCTCTCTCTCTCTCTCTCTCTCTCGCTCGCTCTCACTCTCGCTCTCACTCTCTGTTGCTAATCTTGTAACATTGCTTTACTTTCTAGTGGACATCAAAGTCTTGCAGAGTGCTCTGGCAGCAATCCGACACGCCCGTTGGTTTGAAGAGAACTCCTCTCAGTCCACGTGAGTCAGCATCTTATTCCACTGCTAGTGAAAGCCTGTCCTTTGGAAGTTGTGTCAAATGAATTCATTATTCTACGCCCCGGGAGTTAAGCTGCACTGATGGTAATAATTGAGTTGGTCTAACCCATTGGAATCAAGAGCTCATGCTTGGCTTTGTTCAACCAATACATTAATTATGTTTCCTAGTTTTAAATGTTCTGGCCATTTGAGGAGAAAAATTCCAGGGTGTAGAATGCAGCCTATTCCATTTCATGCACCTAATATCTGTGTTAGGTGCATCCAAGAGAGGCCAACACTGGCTAAATTAAACTTAGCTACACTCTCCCAGTAAACTCCTCCAAATCATGGTAGGTATAGATTCCAAACCCTTTCATTACTCTGTGCCTAACCTGACATCAAGTAAAGATCTCTCTGCAATGTCCCCTCAAATACTCCTAGGACAGGGACAGAATAGGATTAGAAACTAAGTAAAGCTCTCTCCAAATTGTCCTTGTCCCATCAAACACTCCCAGGGACAGGGACAGCATGGGATTAGATACAGAGTAAAGCTCTCTCTACACTGTCCCCCATCCCAGGACAGGGACAACACAGGGTTAGGTACAGAGTAAAGCTCCCATTACTCTTTGAAACAGGAAGTCAATTGTAATTAAAGCTACCTGTACTTTTTTATATACCTTGTGAAAAAAATGCCTTCATTCTTTTAAACTGAAAACAAAAGCTCACTTGGCACTGTTACCATCAAATCCTCCTGGACAGGGACAGCACAGGGTTAGCTGCTGAGTAAAACATCCTATATTTTTTTAAACATAAAGCAAATGTCTCGCAATCCTTTCTGCATCAGCCACTCCCAAGACAGAGACCGTGTAGGATTCAAGTCCTCCTCTCAATTTGGTGCCTGAATACCCATTGCTGTTTTGCTTGCTTTTCTGTTTCCTCTCAGTTGTTAACTCCCCAGTTGTTGGTTTGCATCCAGATGAATAATACACAGCTCAGGACCAGAAGGGTGGTTGAGGATGTGCTTCAGTGCCTATGCTGTCATAGCTCTTACAGTAATGCAGGAAATGGAGGCTGAATGATCCATGTAGTGATGGTTCTCTTTTGCAAATCCTTGCTCAAAACTGTAACCATCAGCAGAGACCAGTTATCATGAAGATACAATTCCAATCCAGCTTTAGAAATGCACATTTTTAAAAAATGAAGCATGTTTGCGTTGAGTTACGAAGATTTTCTGCATTCGATTGTACGTGGAATAAAAAGTGAATATCCAAACCTTGGCCTGTCATCTATATCTGAGCTTGTCCAACATAGTCTATGCAGCTGAGCTCTTCTCATCTTGCTTATGTTTATTATTTCCATCCTGAACATTGGGATAGGCTTTTCTCAGCACTGGTTCATCATTGATTAATAAACTGGAGATTGGGATCCTTACTGGTAGAAGTGTATTAATGGGGTGGTTGACTTCAGGCGTTGGGATCTTGAGGGTCTGTGCTGTAAATAGTTCACAAAGATGAAAGTGCTTTCTTCTTTCCTCAGAGTAAAAGTGCTGATACGGCTGATGAAGGATTTGAGATGTCGGTTTCCTGGGTTTGAGCCTTTGACACCTTGGATCATTGACCTTCTGGTATGTCTATGGTTAGAGCAACCCTACTCTCACATTTGGCTGACAGGTTTGTGAGTTAATCCAGTGAGGCCCTGTAAACCCAGGTCTGTAATGTGCTGAGTTCACTGACTGCAGCTGGTTTCGGCTTACCATTGAACTTGACACCCGTTGGGTGAGGAAAGTTGGAAAGTAGAGAGCACTCCGCGTCCTGATTTCCTGTATGGCTGCCTGCTGGAGATGCTATGTGTGTACGAACTCAGGGTAAGGCCTGGCAGAACGCATTGCCTGTCAACACCTCACTGGACAGAATCGCCGATAAATAACAAAATAGGCAGTAACTCCATTGTTCCTCTGGAAGGGAGAGTGGGGTTAGAACAGTGGGTGAGAAAAAGACACATCTTTAAAATATGTACTGACAAAATAACGTGATTGAGCTTCTGTGAAATCTCTTGTTGTTCATCTAATCTATTGTATATGCCTCCCTTAGTGACACCCATTTAACTGCTGGCTGTCTGCTTATTATAAAAGAAAACCTGCCAGCGTAGAGGAAAAATAATGCCTTTTGTTTCCTTCACACGTTTCACAATTCTTCCTGGACACAAATGGTTTTGGTTGGGGCTTTTGTTATCCTGTGGACTGTAGGAGTGTAATTCTGTGGCATGGGGGGGGGAAGGGGTGAGGGGTGACCTCATTTCTGAATGGGAGGCGAAGCAGTTACAGAAGCACTCTGCTAGAGAAGTTCAGCAGGTCTGCCAGTTCCTGCAGAGGGATGATCCAAGTTCACAGTGACAGTCTAATGTGGCTGCAGAATTATCCCGATTTCTGGCGTGCGTCGTGTCTTAGGGAGCAGATTTCCGGACCGAGATGGCTTTACCCTTCCAATTCCCACGGGACGTGCTGCATTGAGTGAGCAGCATCACGTGGCCATCAGTTTCCAGGAACTTGCTCCAAATAAACTCTGCTTTTGCTCATTCTCAACACCAACCTCTGCATGCAGTCCAGCAGATTAATTTGGATGTTTCTCAGGAGCAGGAACTCTGGACAGTAAGTTCCCTCTCTGGCACTGGGTCTTTTGGGACATTAGTAAAATACAGAAAATGCAGCAAACTGCTCTTCCATTATTACCCAACTGGGCCTCCCTGCTTTAGTCTTTCCATTTGCAATCACCCTGTTCAAGTAGTTGTTCTGTTCCCGTGCAATTGATGATCTAGACTTTTGCTTTATTCACTTTACTTTCCCTGGGGGTTATATAACATTACTTTTTATTTGCCCTCAATTGTCCTGGTGATGTCACTTTCTGTAAAACCAGTTCACAGTTCCCAAAATGATGCAACATTCTGAGGGCATAAGGTAGTGCAAGAAGTGTAAGCCTTTTGCCTGATCTATCCAACCGTTGTTTGCTGAGTGCTTTCCTGTAGGAGAACAAGAGCCATGCTGTGACCTCCTTGGGCCGTGAGAGGCTGCCTGGCCTTGTGCTGAAGGGCGAGGCGACAAACAGCATGTTACCAGAAATGTATACACTGCCCAGAGAGTTATCACCTGGAGCTGACTCTTCCCTTGAATTACCCTGCAGGGCCACTCCGCTGTAATGAACAACCCATCCAGGCAGCCACTGGCACTCAATGTTGGCTTCAGGTATGTGCTGTTGAGTGTACGTCCATGGGTTGGGTGGTGCTGGAAAGAAATATGTGGAAAAGTGCAAGGTTGTGATGAGAGAAACTGAAGGAGTCAAGTTGTGTGTCTTGTGTGTTTGGAGTAGGGACGGGAGAGAGATGTGGTGGGATAATTTGGAGGTGGAATAAATACTCCAGAGCAGTCTGATCAATGGGTCATACTCTCATGGGTTTGTAAGACACATGGTCATCTGTGTTTTGGAGGGGTGCGGTTGGAATCAGACATTAAATATTTGATGCTTGAGGGTTGTTTTTGAACAGGCGCTGCCTCCAGCTCCTTGCAGCAGGATTGTTCCTGCCGGGATCAGTTGGAATTACAGACCCTTGTGAAAGTGGAAACTTCCGAGTGCATACAGTGATGACGCTGGAGCAGCAGGTAAGGATCTTCCTTTGATCTGAGGTTACTGACTTTGTGCTTTACCAAGGTTATGGGCCAGTTGAATTTCAAAGTGACTTGTAGCCTGAGAAATCAGCACTGGGCCTCTGTTTCTTGTAATTGGGGTGTTTGCTGACTTTCTAAGAAAATTAGTCCGTTCAGTGTGCATCATCTACAGTAGCACGTCCCAGCAAGGCTTTTGTGCCTTCTGAAGGGATGATAACCAGTGGGAGAGGTTTTATGGAGGGATCTGTCTCTTGCAATACGATACAAGGTCTTGCGTCCTTGTAAAAGAGCTCAAGTTATGAAGATCAGCAGCTACGTGCCTTCTTTTTCTGACTCTGCTGTGTGAGTGTGTGGAAAAAAATCTTCTCCCGCCCTGCTTAATTCTATAATAATAGGACAGAAGGAAGTCATTTGGCGCATCATGTTGATACAGACACAAAAACAGAAGGCGCTGGAAAAGCTCTGCAGCACTGGCAGCATCTGTGAAGAGAAATCAGGGTTAATGTTTTGGGTTTGATGATCCTTCCTTCTAATCCAAAGCGTTAACTCTGATTTCTCTTCACAGACACTGCCAGACCTGCTGAGCTTTTCCAGTACCTTCTGTTTTTGTTTCTGATTCACAGCATCCGCAGTCCTTTGAGTTTTATGTTGCGTAGAGCATATGCAAATCGCTACAAGTTCCTCGCCTTCCAACCCCTGTTCAGCTCCCTTGTATCTAAAATTATCTGTGGAATTCAGCCGCCTTCAGGTTGAACATCCCAGGTCCCAGACGTGAAAACTCTTCTCCTGACCTGCTCTTTAGATTCTTACCAACGATTTTAAACCTATGGTCTCTGGTTGTCAACTCAGTTGTGAGAACAGCTCTTTCACTCCTTCCATGGAGCGTACCAAAACCACTTATCAATTTCCAAAATCACTTCTGTTCTGAGAAGAGTAGACCTCTAACTTTTCCAGCCCCCCCTGGTCACATCCTGGTAAACCTTCTGTGTCCTGTCTCGAAGACTGTTACATCTTCCTCGAGACATGGTGCCCAAATTGTCCACCATACTCCTGCAGAGGTAGTTTATAAACCTTTTGGCCTGAGTTCCCTCCTCTGAACTGAGCTGGAACTGGTTCCAGCCTCACTGCAGGAGCTGGAGCACACGATGGAAGTTGACGTGTGAGAGCAGTGATGAGAGGAGAACACGCTGTGCCTGAGGTGCCACCTTTCAGATGAGACTTCAATCCAAAACCCCATCGGTTCAATTTATCCGTTTGCCACTTAGGGGATCTTGCTGTGTACAAACAAGGGTGACTAACTTTCAGGAAAGGCTTCTGACTTTTCCCCAGAAGGTGCTGTGTGAATTTGGGTTGTTTTGTCTTCCATTTCCCCTGTGACTGATCTGAGTGCACTGAATCTTGTTTCTTCTTTTAGGACACTGTGTGTTTCACGGCGCAGACCCTGGTCCGCATCTTGTCTCACGGAGGCTACAGGAAAATCCTCGGGTTAGAAGGAGACGCCAGCAGTAAGTGCTACTTGGCATTATCCCCTCTCTCTCTTGCCCTCCCAAACGTGGTTCTCCAGGAATCTGAAACACTTCTCCACGTCACCACCTATCACCTGACAAGTTGGAATGATGAAACACTTGCAGCAAAAGCAATTCCTTCTGTGATGATGTTGAGATGCCAGCTTTGAAATCCCATTTAATGTTATCTCAGTGTTGGCGGACGGCGATTAAACCTGGTCTGCTGGGGGAGGAGGGGGGGAATTTAAGCCTGCTCTGCTGGTGTGCCTTCAGCCTGGGGAGGTGAGAAGTCGGCTGGGCGTCATGCTCCTGACCAATGTCCCACAGCCCCTGTGGGTGGGCATGAGTTGAAGAAGGTCTTGGCTTGGTTTGTGGCATCCTCCTGATCAGTAGCGTTCTCTCAGAGGGTGAGCACTTGGCAGCAGAGAGTGTTTAGTTACACAAACCACAGGGTCTTCAAGGGCGGAGGAGATAAGAAGCTCACTCAGGCATTTTCTGGTCACTTACAAATACAAGAATTAGGAGCAGAAGTAGCCCACTCGGCCCTGTGAGCCTCCTACACCATTCAGTAAGGTCATAGCTGATCTGTTTGGGTTCTGAATTCCATGTGGTCATCTAAGCCCAAGAGCCTTTAATTCAATAGACAATAGGTGCAGGAGTAGGCCATTCTGCCCTTCGAGCCTGCACCACCATTCAATATGATCATGGCTGATCATCCTTAATCAGTATCCTGTTCCTGCCTTATCTCCA
Organism: Chiloscyllium plagiosum; assembly: GCF_037043375.1. NCBI lineage: Eukaryota > Metazoa > Chordata > Chondrichthyes > Orectolobiformes > Hemiscylliidae > Chiloscyllium > Chiloscyllium plagiosum. The sequence goes on from NW_028270188.1 coordinate 48,738,153, forward strand.
TAACCCTTGATTCCACTATCTTTGAGAGCTCTATCCAACTCTTTCTTAAATGAATCCAGAGACTGGGCCTCCATTGCCCTCTGGGGCAGAGCATTCCACACAGCCACCAATCTCTGGGTGAAGAAGTTTCTCCTCATCTCTGTCCTAAATGGTCTACCCTGTATTTTTAAGCTGTGTCCTCTGGTTCGGCATTCACCCATCAGCGGAAACATGTTTCCTGCCTCCAGAGTATCCAATCCTTTAATAATCTTATATGTCTCAATCAGATCCCCTCTCAGTCTTCTAAACTCAAGGGTATACAAGCCCAGTCGCTCCAGTCTTTCAGTGTAAGGTAGTCCCGCCATTCCAGGAATTGACCTCGTGAACCTTCGCTGCACTCCCTCAATAGCCAGAATGTCTTTCCTCAAATTTGGAGACCAGAACTGCACTCAGTACTCCAGGTGTGGTCTCACCAGGGCCCTGTACAGCTGCAGAAGAACCTCTTGGCTTCTATACTCAATTCCTCTTGTTATGAAGGCCAGCATGCTATTAGCCTTCTTCACTACCTGCTGTACCTGCATGCTTACCTTCATTGACTGGTGTACAAGAACACCCAGATCTTTCTGTACTGCCCCTTGACCTAAATTGATTCCATTTAGATCGTAATCTGCCTTCCTGTTCTTGCCACCAAAGTGGATAACCATACATTTATCCACATTAAACTGCATCTGCCATGCATCTGACCACTCACCTAACCTGTCCAGGTCACTCTGTAATCTCCTAACATCCTCATCACATTTCACCCTGCCACTCAGCTTTGTATCATCAGCAAATTTGCTAATGTTATTACTAATACCATCTTCTATATCATTAACATATATAAAGCTGCGGTCCAAGCACTGATCCCTGCGGTACCCCACGAGTCACTGCCTGCCGTTCCGAAATGGAGCCGTTTATCACTACCCTTTGTTTCCTGTCAGCCAACCAATTTTCAATCCAATCTAGTACTTTGCCCCCAATGCCATGTGCCCTAATTTTGCTCACTAACCTCCTATGTGGGACTTTATCAAAAGCTTTCTGAAAGTCCAGGTGCACTACATCTACTGGATCTCCCTCGTTCATCTTCAGAGTTACATCTTCACAAAATTCCAGAAGATTAGTCAATAATGATTTCCCCTTCACAAATCCATGCTGGCTCTGACCTATCCTGTTACTACTATCCAGATGTGTCGTAATTTCATCCTTTATAATAGACTCCAGCATCTTTCCCACCACTGAGGTCAGACTAACTGGTCTATAATTTCCTGCTTTCTCTCTCCCACCTTTCTTAAAAAGTGGTACAACATTAGCCAACCTCCAATCCGCAAGAACTGATCCCGAATCTATCGAACTCTGGAAAATAATCACCAATGCATCCACGATTTCTCGAGCCACCTCCTTCAGTACCCTGGGATGCAGACCATCAGGCCCCGGGGACTGATCAACCTTCAGACCTAACAGTCTCTCCAACACCAATTCCTGGCAAATATAAATTCCCTTAAGTTCAGGTCCTTCAGCCACTGTTACCTCAGGGAGATTGCTCGTGTCTTCCCCAGTGAACACAGATCTGAAGTACCAATTTAACTCTTCTGCCATTTCTTTGTTCCCAGTAATATATTCCCCTGTTTCTGACTTCAAGGGCCCAAGTTTAGTCTTAACCATTTTTTTTGCCTTTCACATACCTAAAAAAAGCTTTTACTATCCTCAATTGAACAAAACTCTCTCTGTCTGGCTTGTAAATATTCAGTGAGCACTCACTTGCACAACTGGCACAGCATTCTAAGCTTGCGAGAAACAAATTCTCATCTCTGTTGTAAAAGACAACCCCTAATTTTTGGAATAAAGCCCTCGAGTTCCAGGCTGAGGAAAACCTCCTCTCCATGTGTCCCCCTTGTCAGGGCCATTCAGGTTCCAGACTGAGGAAAACCTCCTCTCCATGTCCCCCTTGTCAGGACCATTCAGGTTCCAGGCTGAGGAAAACCTCCTCTCCATGTGTCCCCCTTGTCAGGGCCATTCAGGTTCCAGACTGAGGAAAACCTCCTCTCCATGTCCCCCTTGTCAGGGCCATTCAGGTTCCAGGCTGAGGAAAACCTCCTCTCCATGTGTCCCCCTTGTCAGGGCCATTCAGGTTCCAGACTGAGGAAAACCTCCTCTCCATGTGTCCCCCTTGTCAGGGCCATTCAGGTTCCAGGCTGAGGAAAACCTCCTCTCCATGTCCCCCTTGTCAGGGCCATTCAGGTTCCAGGCTGAGGAAAACCTCCTCTCCATGTGTCCCCCTTGTCAGGACCAATCAGGTTCCAGGCTGAGGAAAACCTCCTCTCCATGTCCCCCTTGTCAGGACCATTCAGGTTCCAGACTGAGGAAAACCTCCTCTCCATGTGTCCCTTGTCAGGACCATTCAGGTTCCAGACTGAGGAAAACCTCCTCTCCATGTGTCCCCCTTGTCAGGCCCATTCAGGTTCCAGACTGAGGAAAACCTCCTCTCCATGTGTCCCCCTTGTCAGGGCCATTCAGGTTCCAGACTGAGGAAAACCACCTCTCCATGTGTCCCCCTTGTCAGGGCCATTCAGGTTCCAGGCTGAGGAAAACCTCCTCTCCATGTGTCCCCCTTGTCAGGGCCATTCAGGTTCCAGGCTGAGGAAAACCTCCTCTCCATTTGTCCCCCTTGTCAGGGCCATTCAGGTTCCAGACTGAGGAAAACCTCCTCTCCATGTGTCCCCCTTGTCAGGGCCATTCAGGTTCCAGACTGAGGAAAACCTCCTCTCCATGTCCCCCTTGTCAGGACCATTCAGGTTCCAGGCTGAGGAAAACCTCCTCTCCATGTGTCCCCCTTGTCAGGACCATTCAGGTTCCAGGCTGAGGAAAACCTCCTCTCCATGTGTCCCCCTTGTCAGGGCCATTCAGGTTCCAGGCTGAGGAAAACCTCCTCTCCATGTCCCCCTTGTCAGGGCCATTCAGGTTCCAGACTGAGGAAAACCTCCTCTCCATGTGTCCCTTGTCAGGACCATTCAGGTTCCAGGCTGAGGAAAACCTCCTCTCCATGTGTCCCCCTTGTCAGGGCCATTCAGGTTCCAGGCTGAGGAAAACCTCCTCTCCATGTGTCCCCCTTGTCAGGGCCATTCAGGTTCCAGACTGAGGAAAACCTCCTCTCCATGTGTCCCCCTTGTCAGGGCCATTCAGGTTCCAGGCTGAGGAAAACCTCCTCTCCATGTGTCCCCCTTGTCAGGGCCATTCAGGTTCCAGACTGAGGAAAACCTCCTCTCCATGTGTCCCCCTTGTCAGGGCCATTCAGGTTCCAGGCTGAGGAAAACCCCTCTCCATGTGTCCCCCTTGTCAGGGCCATTCAGGTTCCAGGCTGAGGAAAACCTCCTCTCCATGTGTCCCCCTTGTCAGGGCCATTCAGGTTCCAGACTGAGGAAAACCTCCTCTCCATGTGTCCCCCTTGTCAGGGCCATTCAGGTTCCAGGCTGAGGAAAACCCCCTCTCCATGTGTCCCCCTTGTCAGGGCCATTCAGGTTCCAGGCTGAGGAAAACCTCCTCTCCATGTCCCCCTTGTCAGGGCCATTCAGGTTCCAGACTGAGGAAAACCTCCTCTCCATGTCCCCCTTGTCAGGGCCATTCAGGTTCTTATGCATTTCCCTGATGTCACCCTTCACTGGTTTAAGCTGCAGTGGGAAACGAGCCCAGCCTGTCCAACCTTTCTCTGTAAGACAGCCTGTTCCTTCCAGGTATCAGTCTGGTCAACTTCCTCTGAATCAGGTCCAACATCTTGAACGTCAGCCGCTGTAATCACAGACGTAAGCAGAATGCAGTAGGAGGTTAATGCCTTTTTGGTTCTTTTTAATGTAACTACTATTTTGCTTTCATCCATACGTCACTGACGGTAGCAGTAAGGCTGTTTTTAACAATCTGTTGCCTCATTAATATTCAGCACACAGCAGGCAGGCCAATCTCAGTGGCCCCGTGCTTGTCTAATGTGCTAATTTGTGACAGAAGCAGGAGAATATTTTGGTATTACTTAGATCTGAAGTGTTGAGTTTATGTGTGCCTCCTTTGGACCCCAGTGCTACAGATGTAATGCACTATCTTGAGGCCCCAATCTTTAGCTACTCAGCTTGAATTTTTATTTTAAAAGGTAAAGCTTTGCATTCAGGGACTGGCACATAAATGTTTCTCCTTGAATGCAGGCTGCATTGCTCTTCATTATTAAGCACTTCCCTCAAGTGGCCAAACATGGGCAGACAATGTGACTCAGCTACTCAGGCAGACCTTGAACGTGAGGGACAAGGGAAGGTCAACCCCTGTTGTCCTGAGCGACCGATCAGTAACTCTGCAACAGGGGAACCAACACTTGAGGCCAGTGGTCAGACGAATGCTGCCAAGTTCCTTTCAGGCTGCAGGGAGCTTAGCTGAGGGGACCCCAGGTTGAAAGTCAAGCTGTCCAGGTGCTTTCTCACAAGCTTGCGAATGGTGGGGTAAGAGAGTGAAGTATCATCAGGGCAGATTGTAAACGGTAAAAGGGATGAAGGGGGCACGGTGTCACAGTGGTTAGCACTGCTGCCTCACAGCGCCAGAGACCCGGGTTCAATTCCCGACTCAGGCGACTGACTGTGTGGAGTTTGCATGTTCTCCCCGTGTTTGCGTGGGTTTCCTCCGGGTGCTCCGGTTTCCTCCCACAGTCCAAAGATGTGCAGGTCAGGTGAATTGGCCATGCTAAATTGCCCGTAGTGTTAGGTAAGGGGTAAATGAAGGGGTATGGGTGGGTTGCGCTTCGGCGGCTCGGTGTGGACTTGTTGGACCGAAGGGCCTGTTTCCACACTGTAATCTAATCTAAACATAGAGGCAAGGTGGGAGCAGTTTGGGTTCCAATGTCCAGGCCAGAGGTTAAGAGGATGAGGCAGACAATATCGATGGAGCTATCAGGACTCAGCATGGATTCATGGCAAGTACACGTGAAGGAAGCATCTTTGGGAATTACTTGCAAAGCTGCTGAAGATTTGAAATAGTTCTGGATGGTGGGATGGTTTCACCGTGAGATTCTCTCCTTGGATAATTAGTATCCTGCAGATTGGGGTTTAGGTATGGTCTCTTTGTCGAACTATTCCCAGGAATGTTTGGAGGATGGGTTTTGATGCTTGTCCCAGCCGTGCTTGAGTTTGGCTCTGTGCGACCAGCCCACTATCAGAAGCAGTAATCCCTCACTTTATCTACCAGGTCTAGCTGTGGAAATGTCCACCTGGGATGGAGTGATAGTCACGCCCTCGGAGAAGGCTTATGAGAAACCACCTGAGAAGAAGGAGGGAGAGGAAGAGGCCACAGAAGGAGCTGAGGAGGAGGAAGAGAATATGGAGACCGCAGAGTAAGGGCCTCTTGCTGTGATGTTACTGAGTGGTACGTGCAATGTCACTTTCACCCTTTAGTGTTATCATCAAGGTTATTTCACCTGTGCCATCGGTACCATTTTGTTATAAAATGTCTTCAATTTATATCCACACACTGTTCCTACCACAAGTGATAGATCTGTACCTACCAGTAAATCACTCCCATGTTATCCAGCTCAATGTGCTGCCTCCAGCTGTAGCCCTGGATGAAAGCTGTACTGTTTCTCTGTTCCATAGTTAACCGGCCCGTTATAGAAACATGGGAAATAGGTGCAGGAGGAGGCCATTCAGCCCTTCCAGCCTGCGCCACCATTCAATACAATCATGGCTGATCATGCACACTGAGTATCCCACTCCCACTTTACCTCCATACCCCTTGACCCCTTTAGCCACAAAGGCCACGTCCAGCTCCCTCTTGAATATATCTAACGAACCGGCCCCAACAGTTTCCTTGGGAGACAATCCCACAGGTTCCCAACCCAGAGTGAAGATGTTCTTCCTCATCTCCGTCCTGAAGGGCTTACCCCTTTTTCTGAGTCTGTGGCCCCCAGTTCTGGACTTGCCCACCATCGGGAACATTCTTCCCTATGTAACTTGTCCAGACTCACCATGGTTTTGTATGTTTCTATAAGACTCTTTCTCTTTCTCTCCCCCCCCCCCCCCCCCAGTTCTTCTAAATTCCAGCAAATACAAGCTCAATCGATTCAGTCTTTCCTCTTCTGTCTGTCCTGTCATCCTGGGAATCAGTCCAGTGAACTTTGCTGGACCCCTTCAGTAGCAACAATGTCTTTCCTCAGACTGGGACAACAAAACTGCATAGAGTACTCGAGGTGTGGCCTCACCAAAGCCCTGTATAATTGCAGCAAGGCATCCCTACTGGAATAGTTGACTGCTTGTTTTGAATTCAAAGCTGTGGCATGCCGTTGTGTTAATGAAAGCTGTTTGTGATGATGAAAGCAGCCTATTGTGAGTGTTCTGGATCACAGTGTGAAGCAGGGAATGTGGGGAAGCTGTGCCATTTGGTAAGTTCAAAACCAAACTGGCCAGTGCAGCTGAGTTCAATTTGTTCCTTCAGATATGGGGAGTGGAAGCTCGGGGGGGGGGGGGGGGGATTTTAGTGGACCTATGGGATCATTTAGTTATCAATGGTGTGGTTTAGTTAGTGCCGGTGACTCTCCTATCTGACTGTAATGCTTGAAGATCTGTTGTATTGTAAGCAATACTGTACTTCAGGACATGACTAAGCAGGGGGTTATCCTGGGTCCTGGTCCACCATTCCTCCCTGCACCAACACAGGAAGAGGCAAGTTTGTTGTTCACTTTTGCCCAAAGTTGCTGGGATAGTGTCTGGAGAAATGGTGTCAAGCTTCTGCAGTTCAAAGCGAGGTATGTGCATCAGTGTGTCATTTTCAAGCTGTGATTTAAGTGCGACATAATTACTACTTAAGTTTAAAGCAGCAGGTGATAAGTTTTTGATTATTGATAGTGTGGGTAAAAGACATTGGAAATGTTCAATCAGCTTTGGTCATATGAAATGGTGATGCAGGCTTGACAGGATGTGTGACCTACTCCTGTTCCTAGTTCCTATGGCGTTTACATGCCACCTCGGTTGAAACTGTTTGCTGCTGCTCTGGGTCAGATGACTTCCACAGCCAGGCATGTAATCAGTCCTCTCTACCAGACATCAACTGAAGTTCATGATATTTGGGTGGAACTGAGAAATAAGAAATGGGTGATCACCTTATTGGGATTGTATTATAGACCCCCTAATAGTCAGAGGGAAATTGAGAAGCAAATTTGTCAGGAGCTCTCAGTTATCTGTAAGAATAATAGGGTGGTTATGGTAGGGGATTTTAACTTTCCAAACACAGACTGGAACTGCCGTAGTGTTAAGGGTTTAGATGGAGAGGAATTTGTTAAGTGTGTACAGGACAATTTTCTGATTCAGTATGTGGATGTACCTACTAGAGAAGGTGCAAAACTTGACCTAGTCTTGGGAAGTAAGGTAGCGCAGGTGACTGAGACGTCAGTGGGGCCAGCGACCATAATTCTATTAGTTTTAAAACAGTGATGGAAAAAGATAGACCAGATCTAAAAGATGAAGTCCTGAATTGGAGAAAGGCCAATTTTGACGGCATTAGGCAAGAACTTTTGAAAGCTGATTGGAGGCAGATGTTTGCAGGTAAAGGGACGGCTGGAAAATGGAAAGCCTTCAGAAATGAGAGAACGAGAGTCCAGAGAAAGTATATTCCTGTCAGGGTGAAAGGGAAGGCTGGTAGGTATACGGAATGCTGGATGACTAAAGAAATTGAGGGTTTGATTAAGAAAAAGAAGGAAGCATATGTCAGGTATAGACAGGAGAGATCGAGTGAATCCTGAGAAGAGTATAAAGGCAGTAGGAGTATACTTAAGAGGGAAATCAGGAGGGCAAAACGGGGACATGAGATAGCTTTGGCAAATAGAATTAAGGAGAATCCAAAGGGTTTTTACAAATATATTAAGGACAAAAGGTTAACTAGGGAGAAAATAGGGCCCCTCAAAGATCAACAAGGCAGCCTTTGTGTGGAGCTGCAGAAAATGGGGGAGATACTAAACTAGTATTTTGCATCAGTATTTACTGTGGAAAAGGATATGGAAGATATAGACTGTAGGGAAATAGATGGTGACATCTTGCAAAATGCCCATATTGCAGAGGAGGAAGTGCTGGATGTCTTGAAACGCATAAAGGTGGATAAATCCCCAGGACCTGATCAGGAGTACCCTAGAACTCTGTGGGAAGCTAGAGAAGTGATTGCTGGGCCTCTTGCTGAGATATGTGTATCATCGATAGTCACAGGTGAGGTGCCGGAAGACTGGAGGTTGGCTAACGTGGTGCCACTGTTTAAGAAGGGCGGTAAAGACAAGCCAGGGAACTATAGACCGGTGAGCCTGACCTCGGTGGTGGGAAAATTGTTGGAGAGAAACCTGAGGGACAGGATGTACATGTATTTGGAAAGGCAAGGACTGATTAGGGATAGTCAACATGGCTTTGTGTGTGGGAAATCATGTCTCACAAACTTGATTGAGTTTTTTGAAGAAGTAACAAAGAGGATTGATGAGGGCAGAGCAGTTTATGTGATCTATCTGGACTTCAGTAAGGCGTTCGACAATGTTCCCCATGGGAGACAGGTTAGCAAGGTTAGATCGCATGGAATACAGGGAGCACTAGCCATTTGGATACAGAACTGGCTCAAAGGTAGAAGACAGAGGGTGGTAGTGGAGGGTTGTTTTTCAGACTGGAGGCCTATGACCAGTGGAGTGCCACAAGGATCGGTGCTGGGTCCTCTACTTTTTGTCATTTACATAAATGATTTGGATGCGAGCATAAGAGGTACAGTTAGTAAGTTTGCAGATGACACCAAAATTGGAGGTGTAGTGGACAGCGAAGAAGGTTACCTCAGATTACAACGAGATCTGGACCAGATGGGCCAATGGGCTGAGAAGTGGCAGATGGAGTTTAATTCAGATAAATGCGAGGGGCTGCATTTTGGGAAAGCAAATCTTAGCAGGACTTATACATTTAATGGTAAGGTCCTAGGGAGTGTTGCTGAACAAAGAGACCTTGGAGTGCAGGTTCATAGCTCCTTGAAAGTGGAGTTGTAGGTAGATAGGATAGTGAAGGCTGTGTTTGGTATGCTTTCCTTTATTGGTCAGAGTATTGAGTACAGGACTTGGGAGGTCATGTTGCGGGTGTACAGGGCATTGGTTAGGCCACTGTTGGAATATTGCGTGCAATTCTGGTCTCCTTCCTTTCGAAAAGATGTTGTGAAACTTGAAAGGGTTCAGAAAATATTTACAAGGATGTTGCCAGGGTTGGAGGATCTGAGCTATAGGGAGAGTCTGAACAGGCTGGGGCTGTTTTCCCGGGAGCGTCGGAGGCTGAGGGGTGACCTTATAGAGGTTTACAAAATTATGAGGGGCATGGATAGGGTAAATAGGCAAAGTCTTTTCCCTGGGGTTGGGGAGTCCAGAACTACAGGGCATAGGTTTAGGGTGAGAGGGGAAAGATTTAAAAGAGACCTAAGGGGCAACCTTTTCACACAGAGGGTGGTATGTGTATGGAATGAGCTGCCAGAGGAAGTGGTGGAGGCTGGTACAATTTCAACATTTAAGAGTGCTGGATGACTAAAGAAATTGAGGGTTTGATTAAGAAAAAGAAGGAAGCATATGTCAGGTATAGACAGGAGAGATCGAGTGAATCCTGAGAAGAGTATAAAGGCAGTAGGAGTATACTTAAGAGGGAAATCAGGAGGGCAAAACGGGGACATGAGATAGCTTTGGCAAATAGAATTAAGGAGAATCCAAAGGGTTTTTACAAATATATTAAGGACAAAAGGTTAACTAGGGAGAAAATAGGGCCCCTCAAAGATCAACAAGGCAGCCTTTGTGTGGAGCTGCAGAAAATGGGGGAGATACTAAACTAGTATTTTGCATCAGTATTTACTGTGGAAAAGGATATGGAAGATATAGACTGTAGGGAAATAGATGGTGACATCTTGCAAAATGCCCATATTGCAGAGGAGGAAGTGCTGGATGTCTTGAAACGCATAAAGGTGGATAAATCCCCAGGACCTGATCAGGAGTACCCTAGAACTCTGTGGGAAGCTAGAGAAGTGATTGCTGGGCCTCTTGCTGAGATATGTGTATCATCGATAGTCACAGGTGAGGTGCCGGAAGACTGGAGGTTGGCTAACGTGGTGCCACTGTTTAAGAAGGGCGGTAAAGACAAGCCAGGGAACTATAGACCGGTGAGCCTGACCTCGGTGGTGGGAAAATTGTTGGAGAGAAACCTGAGGGACAGGATGTACATGTATTTGGAAAGGCAAGGACTGATTAGGGATAGTCAACATGGCTTTGTGTGTGGGAAATCATGTCTCACAAACTTGATTGAGTTTTTTGAAGAAGTAACAAAGAGGATTGATGAGGGCAGAGCAGTTTATGTGATCTATCTGGACTTCAGTAAGGCGTTCGACAATGTTCCCCATGGGAGACAGGTTAGCAAGGTTAGATCGCATGGAATACAGGGAGCACTAGCCATTTGGATACAGAACTGGCTCAAAGGTAGAAGACAGAGGGTGGTAGTGGAGGGTTGTTTTTCAGACTGGAGGCCTATGACCAGTGGAGTGCCACAAGGATCGGTGCTGGGTCCTCTACTTTTTGTCATTTACATAAATGATTTGGATGCGAGCATAAGAGGTACAGTTAGTAAGTTTGCAGATGACACCAAAATTGGAGGTGTAGTGGACAGCGAAGAAGGTTACCTCAGATTACAACGAGATCTGGACCAGATGGGCCAATGGGCTGAGAAGTGGCAGATGGAGTTTAATTCAGATAAATGCGAGGGGCTGCATTTTGGGAAAGCAAATCTTAGCAGGACTTATACATTTAATGGTAAGGTCCTAGGGAGTGTTGCTGAACAAAGAGACCTTGGAGTGCAGGTTCATAGCTCCTTGAAAGTGGAGTTGTAGGTAGATAGGATAGTGAAGGCTGTGTTTGGTATGCTTTCCTTTATTGGTCAGAGTATTGAGTACAGGACTTGGGAGGTCATGTTGCGGGTGTACAGGGCATTGGTTAGGCCACTGTTGGAATATTGCGTGCAATTCTGGTCTCCTTCCTTTCGAAAAGATGTTGTGAAACTTGAAAGGGTTCAGAAAATATTTACAAGGATGTTGCCAGGGTTGGAGGATCTGAGCTATAGGGAGAGGCTGAACAGGCTGGGGCTGTTTTCCCGGGAGCGTCGGAGGCTGAGGGGTGACCTTATAGAGGTTTACAAAATTATGAGGGGCATGGATAGGGTAAATAGGCAAAGTCTTTTCCCTGGGGTTGGGGAGTCCAGAACTAGAGGGCATAGGTTTAGGGTGAGAGGGAAAAGATTTAAAAGAGACCTAAGGGGCAACCTTTTCACACAGAGGGTGGTACGTGTATGGAATGAGCTGCCAGAGGAAGTGGTGGAGGCTGGTACAATTTCAACATTTAAGAGGCATCTAGATGGGGATATGAACAGGAAGGGTTTGGAGGGATATGGGCCGGGTGTTTGCAGGTGGGACTAGATTGGGTTGGGATATCTGGTCGGCATGGACGGGTTGGACCGAAGGGTCTGTTTCCATGCTGTACATCTGACGTTTTTTTTCTTTTAAATTTGTTTGCTCCTTCCACATCTCTCTTTCAGGCCAGTGCCCAGTGTCTGAGCAACATTCTGACAACACACACACAAACTGCTGCCTTGCCACTGGACCAAGCAACAGACTGCTGCTCTCAACTTCTTCGTCCTGTTTATTGTATCCCTTTTGTAGTTGATTCCAGTTCCAATAAAGTTTTTTTTTTAATTTCCATTTCTTGTCCAGCGATTGCAATGTAAGATTGGATGATTCTTGAAGTGTTTTTTTTTGCTGAATGGCAGAATGGGATCTTGGTTCCTGGACACTCCACACTTCCAACATTGCTTGTGATTACACTGAGGATATCAGTACGTCTATCAGCATATACACTTGCAAAGTGGTCTCACTGTGCATATATAACTTCTTCCACCTTCTGAACTTTGGCCAGACTGGAGGTGAGCTACAGGCTGGAATCTAATCGAGGTGTTCGGGGGGGGTGGTTTATATACAGAATAACAGATACCCGGGAGGGAATTACAGACTGGAATCTAATAGAGGGGTTTGGGGTGGTTTATATACAGAGTAACAGATACCTGGGAGGGAGTTACAGACTGGAATCTAATAGAGGGGTTTGGGGTGGTTTATATACAGAGTAACAGATACCTGGGAGGGAGTTACAGACTGGAATCTAATCGAGGTGTTCGGGGGGGGTGGTTTATATACAGAATAACAGATACCCGGGAGGGAATTACAGACTGGAATCTAATAGAGGGGTTTGGGGTGGTTTATATACAGAGTAACAGATACCTGGGAGGGAGTTACAGACTGGAATCTAATAGAGGGGTTTGGGGTGGTTTATATACAGAGTAACAGATACCCCGGGAGGGAATTACAGACTGGAATCTAATAGAGGGGTTTGGGGTGGTTTATATACAGAGTAACAGATACCTGGGAGGGAGTTACAGACTGGAATCTAATAGAGGGGTTTGGGGTGGTTTATATACAGAGTAACAGATACCCAGGAGGGAGTTAGACTGGAATCTAATCGAGGGGTTTGGGGTGGTTTATATACAGAGTAACAGATACCCGGGAGGGAGTTACAGACTGGAATCTAATCGAGGGGTTTGGGGTGGTTTATATACAGAATAACAGATACCCGGGAGGGAATTACAGACTGGAATCTAATAGAGGGGTTTGGGGTGGTTTATATACAGAGTAACAGATACCCAGGAGGGAGTTAGACTGGAATCTAATCGAGGGGTTTGGGGTGGTTTATATACAGAGTAACAGATACCCGGGAGGGAGTTACAGACTGGAATCTAATCGAGGGGTTTGGGGTGGTTTATATACAGAATAACAGATGCCCAGGAGGGGATTACAGACTGGAATCTAATCGAGGGGTTTGGGGTGGTTTATATACAGAATAACAGATGCCCAGGAGGGGGTTACAGACTGGAATCTAATCGAGGGGTTTGGGGTGGTTTATATACAGAATAACAGATGCCCAGGAGGGGGTTACGGATTGGAATCTGATTGAAGGGTTTGGGGTGGTTTATATACAGAATAACAGATACCCCGGTAGGGAGTTACAGACGAATCTAATCGCAGGATTCGGGGTGGTTTATATACAGAATAACAGATACCCTGGTAGGGAGTTACAGCCGAATCTAATCGCAGGGTTCGGGGTTGTTTATATAAAGAATAACAGGTACCCGGGAGGGAGTTGCAGACTGGAATCTAATCGCGGGGTCTGGGGTGGTTTATATACAGAATAACAGATATCCGGGAGGGAGTTACAGACGAGTCTAATCGAAGGGTTCGGGGTGGTTTATATACAGAATAACAGATACCCCGGGAGGGAGTTACAGACTGGAATCTAATCGCAGGATTCGGGGTGGTTTATATACAGGAGAACAGATACCCCGGGAGGAAGTTACAGACTGGAATCTAATCGAGGGGTTCAGGGTGGGGTTTATATACAGAATAACAGATACCCCGGGAGGGAGTTACAGACGAATCTAATCGCAGGGTTCGGGATGGTTCATATATAGAATAACAGATACCCGGGAGGGAGTTACAGACTGGAATCTAATCGCGGGGTTCGGGGTGGTTTATATACAGAATAACAGATACCCGGGAGGGAGTTACAGACTGGAATCTAATCGAGGGGTTCGGGGTGGGGTTTATATACAGAATAACAGATACCCGGGAGGGAGTTACAGACTGGAATCTAATCGAGGGGTTCGGGGTGGTTTATATACAGGAGAACAGACACCCGGGAGGGAGTTACAGACTGGAATCTAATCGAGGGGATCGGGGTGGTTTATATACAGAATAACAGATACCCCAGGAGTGAGTTACAGACGAATCTAATCGCAGGATTCGGGGTGGTTTATATACAGAATAACAGATACCCAGGAGTGAGTTACAGACGAATCTAATCGCAGGATTCGGGGTGGTTTATATACAGAGTAACAGGTACCCGGGAGGGAGTTGCAGACGAGTCTAATCGAGGGCTTCGGGGTGGTTTATATACAGAATAACAGATACCCCGGGAGGGAGTTACAGACTGGAATCTAATCGCGGGGTCTGGGGTGGTTTATATACAGAATAACAGATATCCGGGAGGGAGTTACAGATGAGTCTAATCGAGAGCATCGGGGTGGTTTATATACAGAATAACAGATACCCGGGAGGGAGTTACAGACTAATCTAATCAAGGGGTTCGGGGTGGTTTATATACAGAATAACAGATACCCCGGTAGGGAGTTACAGACTGGAATCTAATCGCAGGGTTCGGGGTGGTTTATATACAGAATAACAGATATCCGGGAGGGAGTTACAGACTGGAATCTAATCGAGGGGTTCGAGGTGGTTTATATACAGAATAACAGATACCCCGGGAGTGAGTTACAGAAGAATCTAATCGCAGGGTTCGGGGTGGTTTATATACAGAGTAACAGATACCCCGGGAGGGAGTTACAGACTGGAATCTAATCGCAGGGTTCGGGGTGGTTTATATACAGAGTAACAGATACCCCGGGAGGGAGTTACAGACTGGAATCTAATCGCAGGGTTCGGGGTGGTTTATATACAGAGTAACAGATACCCCGGGAGGGAGTTACAGACTGGAATCTAATCGCAGGGTTCGGGGTGGTTTATATACAGAGTAACAGATACCCTAGAGGGAGTTACAGAAGAATCTAATCGCAGGGTTCGGGGTGGTTTATATACAGCATAACAGATACCCCGGGAGGGAGTTACAGACTGGAATCTAATCGCAGGGTTCGGGGTGGTTTATATACAGAGTAACAGATACCCCGGGAGGGAGTTACAGACTGGAATCTAATCGAGGGGTTCGGGGTGGTTTATATACAGAGTAACAGATAGCCGGGAGGGAGTTACAGACGAATCTAATCGAGGGGTTCGGGGTGGTTTATATACAGAATACCAGATACCCGGGAGGGAGTTACAGACTGGAATCTAATCGCGGGGTTCGGGGTGGTTTATATATAGAATAACAGACACCCGGGAGGGAGTTACAGACTGGAATCTAATCGAGGGGATCGGGGTGGTTTATATACAGAATAACAGATACCCCGGGAGGAAGTTACAGACTGGAATCTAATCGAGGGGTTTGGGGTGGTTTATATACAGAATAACAGATACCCCGGGAGTGAGTTACAGACTGGAATCTAATCGAGGGGTTCGGGGTGGTTTATATACAGAATAACAGATACCCAGGAGGGGGTGACGGATTGGAATCTAATTGAAGGGTTCGGGGTGGATTATATACAGAATAACAGATACCCAGGGAAGGGGTTACAGACAGAAATCTAATCGAGGGGTTCGGGGTGGGGTTTATATACAGAATAACAGATATCCGGGAGGGAGTTACAGACTGGAATCTAATTGCGGGGTTCGGGGTGGTTTATATACAGAATAACAGATACCCCGGGAGGGAGTTACAGACTGGAATCTAATCGAGGGGTTCAGGATGGTTTATATACAGAATAACATACCCGGGAGGGAGTTACAGACTGGAATCTAATCGAGGGGTTTATATACAGAATAACAGATACCTGGGAGGGGGTTACGGATTGGAATCTAATCGCGGGGTTCGTGGGGGTTTATATACAGAATAACAGATACCCCGGGAGGGAGTTACAGACTGGAATCTAATCGCGGGGTTCGTGGGGGTTATATACAGAATAACAGATACCCCGGGAGGGAGTTACAGACTGGAATCTAATCGCGGGGTTCGTGGGGGTTATATACAGAATAACAGATACCCCGGGAGGGAGTTACAGACTGGAATCTAATCGAGGGGATCGGGGTGGTTTATATACAGGATAACAGATACCCCGGGAGGGAGTTACAGACTGGAATCTAATCACGGGGTTCGGGGTGGGGTTTATATACAGAATAACAGATACCCCGGGAGGGGGCTACAGACTGGAATCTAATCGAGGGGTTCGGGGTGGGGTTTATATACAGAATAACAGATACCCCGGGAGGGGGTTACAGACTGGAATCTTAACTGGGGGTTAGTGAGTGCGTGCTCGTAGTGCAGTGGGAATGGCTGTCTTTCTGGGCTCGGTTCAAGTTCTCCCCGCCCTGGAGGACTTGTCTTGAGCAGATTAATTTGAGCACTCGAGTAGTACAGAAGTAGTGTCCCTGTCTCTGGGCCAGAAGGCCCATGTTCAAGTCTCTGATGGCTCAGAGGTGAGAAATAACACACCTGAACAGGTAGTTCCGTATGGTACATGAAGTACTTTGATGTGGGAAAAGGGTCAGCCATTGCTAGTTGCTTCATCAATGACCTTCCTTGCACGATAAGGTCAGAAGTGGAGGAGCAAGCAAAGTACTGTGGATACTAGAGATCGTAAAACAAGCACTTCCCATTCTGAAGGAACTCTGTGGGTCACGCAGCAGCAGTGGTGAGAGAAATAACAGTAATGTTTTGAGTCTGATATGGCTAAGATTTACAGTGCTTGTTTGAGAAGTGGGATCTTCCCTGAAGGTTACACAATGCAGTTCCCAGATACTGAAGCAGTTCATGTTGAAATGCAGGGCCTGGCTGAGACAGTGCGATGTCACATGCCAGGCAATGGTCGTCTCCAACATGAGAACCTCGCCTTTGCATTGTGACGTTCAGTGGCAGTATCATCACTGAATCCTCCACGGCCAATATCCTGGGGGAGGGAGCTACCAACAACCAGAGACTCAACTAAACCTTATAACAAGAGCAGGTCAGAGGCTAAGAATCCAGCAAATCACTCCCCCCCCCCCCCCCGCCTCCCCGATTCCCCACAGCCTGTCCACCCATCCACAAGGCATAGGGTAGAAGTGTGAAGGATTTCTCCCATTTGCCTCAATAATGCAGCTCCAACAACACTCAAGAAGCTTGACACCATCCATTACAACGCAGCCTTTGCTCAATTGGCACCACATTCCCCTCCGAGGAGAAAGTGAGGGCTGCAGATGCTGGAGATCAGAGCTGAAAATGTGTTGCTGGAAAAGCGCAGCAGGTCAGGCAGCATCCAGGGAACAGGAGAATCTCCTGCGCGATTCTCCTGCTCCTTGGATGCTGCCTGACCTGCTGCGCTTTTCCAGCAACACATTTTCACCACATTCCCCTCCCTCCACCACTGATGTTCAGGAGCAGCAGTGTGTACCGTCTACAAAATGCACTGTAGAAGCTCACCAAGGCTCCTTAACCATCTTCTAACTGGTAAACTTCACTACCTAGAAGGTCAAGGGCAGCAGATACATGGAAACGCCACCACCTGCAAGTACTCGACACCCTAACTTGAAAATATATCACCACAGCTCTCTGCGTTGCTGGGTCAAAATCCTGGAATTCCCTTCCTTACGGCATTGTGGGTCCAAGTACAGTGCATGATCTGCAGTGGTTCAGGAAGGCAGCTCACCATCTAAAGTCAGTGGAGTAGTGGACAGTGTGGAAGAATGTTACAGGGGGACTTGGATAAGCTGCAGAATTGGGCTGAGAGGTGGCAAATGGAGTTCAATGAAACTAAATGTGAGGTGATGCACTTTGGGAAGAATAACAGGAAGGCAGAGTACTGGGTCAATGGAAAGATTCTTGGTAGTGTGGATGTGCAGAGGGATCTTGGAGTCCCATGTACATAGATCCCTGAAAGTTGCCCCCCAGGTGGATAGTGCTGTTAAGAAGGCTTACGGTGTGTTAGGTTTCATTCGTAGAGGGATTGAGTTCCGGAGCCGCAATATCATGCTGCAACTATACAAAATGCTGGTGAGGCCACACTTGGAATATTGTGTACAGTTCTGGTCCCCATATTTCGGGAAGGATGCGGAAGCATTGGAAAAGGTGCAGAGGAGATTTACCAGGATGTTGCCTGGTCTGGAGGGAAGGTCTTACAAGGAAAGGCTGAGAGACTTGGGTCTGTTCTCATTGGCAAGGCGGCGGCTAAGGGGGGATTTGATAGAGACATACAAGATGATCAGAGGATGAGAGAGGGTAGACAGTGAAAGTCTTTTTCCTAGGATGATGATGTCAGCGTGTACGAGGGGGCATAACTACAAATTGAGGGGTGATAGATTTAAGACAGATGTCAGAGGCAGGCTCTTTACTCAGAGAGTGGTAAGGGTGTGGAATACCCTACCTGCTAATGTAGTCAACTCAGCCACATTAGGGAGATTTAAACAATCCTTAGATAAGCACATGGATGATGATGGGATAGTGTAGGGGGACGAGCTGAGAATAGTTCACAGGTCGGCGCAACATCGAGGGCCGAAGGGCCTGTTCTGCGCTGTATTGTTCTATGTTCTATCACTACCTCAAGGGGCAATTAGGGGTGGCCAATGACTGCTGGTCTCATCAGTGATGCCCTAAATAAATCAAAAAGAATAAAGATATGGGGACTGAGTTGTGGGCTGGAGTCTAACTGAGGGGTTAACAGGATATCATGCAAGAAATGTGAAATTTGTTGAGGCCTGGAATATGTTTTTATGCAGGTTTGTGCGTCTGGTTCCCAGTTTTACTGAGGAAGTAGTGGTTGGATGGATGGATAGAGCTGAAAACCAGCAAAAGACTACATTTGCTCAGCTCTGGGATTATTTGTGAAAGCAGCTTCTCTGTAAATGTCTCGCTAGTGGGTCATTGAAATGATCCATCTGTATCAACAGCTGTCTTCACTCAGGGGTAGGGGAGTGGAGGGCAGGTGAAAACGTGCTCATCTCATCTCAGTTCCCTTCACCTCGCAACCTCGTGTCTCCCCGGCTCAGGACTACGTGCTGGACTGAGTTGCTGAGGCTTTTTTGGGAGGGGGAAGTCCTGAGACCTTTGCATTCTACAAAAACATGAAGAAACGTGATTGTTTGTAATCCGTGTGGCCTCTGGTAAACACTGTCTCATTTAATAAGGTCAGGCCTGTTGAAACTTTATTGCTGGAACAGCACAGCAGGTCAGGCAGCATCCAGGGAACAGGAGATTCGACGTTTCGGGCACAGGCCCTTCTTCAGGAATGAGCAGAGAGTGTTCAGCAGGAGAAGATAAAAGGTAGGGAGGAGGGACTTGGAGGAGGGGCGTTGGAAATGTGATAGGTGGAAAGAGGTCAAGGTGAGGGTGATAGGTCGGAGTAGGATGGAGGCGGAGAGGTCAAGAAGAAGACTGCAGGTCAGGAAGGCGGTGCCGGGCTGGAGGGATTCGGCTGAGACAAGGTGGGGGGAGGGGGGATGAAGAAACTGGTGAAGTCCAAGTTCATCCCCTGTGGTTGGAGGGTTCCCAGGCGGAAGATAAGACGCTCCTCCTCCGACCGTCGGGTTGTTGTGGTTTGGCGGTGGATGAGTCCAATGACCTGCATATCCTCGGTGGACTGGGAGGGGGAGTTGAAATGCTGTGCTACAGGGTGGTTGGGTTGGTTCGTCCGGGTGGCCCAGAGGTGCTCTCTGAATCGCTCCGCAAGTAGGCGGCCTGTCTCCCCAATATAGAGGAGGCCACACCGGCTGCAGCAGATGCAGTAGATGATGTGGGTGGAGGTGCAGGTGAATCTGTGGCGGATATGGAAGTTTCCCTTGGGGCCTTGGAGAGAAGTGAGGGGGGAGGTGTGGGCTCAAGTGTTGCACCTCCTGCGGTTGCAAGGGAAGGTGCCGGGAGTGGTGGTTGGGTCGGTGGGGGGTGTGGATCTGACAAGGGAGTCGCGGAGGGAGTGGTCTCTACGGAAAGCTGATAGGGGAGGGGAGGGAAATATATCCTTGGTGGTGGGGTCCGTTTGGAGGTGGCGGAAGTGACGGCGGATGATGCGCTGTACATGGAGATTGGTGGGGTGGTAGGTGAGGACCAGTGGGGTTCTGTCCTGGTGGCGGTTGGAGGGGCGGGGCTCAAGGGCGGAGGAGCGGGAAGTGGAAGAGATGCGGTGGAGGGCATCGTCGACCACGTCGGGGGGGAAATTGCGGTCCTTGAAGAAGGAGGCCATCTGTGTTGTACGTATTTTGAACTGGTCCTCCTGGGAGCAGATGCGGCGGAGACGAAGGAATTGGGAGAATGGGATGGCGTTTTTACAGGGGGCAGGATGGGAGGAGGTGTAGTCCAGGTAGCTGTGGGAGTCGGTTGGTTTGTAGTAGATGTCCGTGTTGATTCGGTCGCCTGAGATAGAAACAGAAAGGTCTAGGAAGGGGAGGGAGGAGTCCGAGACTGTCCAGGTGAATTTGAGGTCGGGGTGGAAGGTGTTAGTGTAGTGGATGAACTGTTCAACCTCCTCGTGGGAGCACGAGGTAGCGCCGATACAGTCATCAATGTAGCGAAGGAAAAGATGGGGGGTGGGGGTGTTTCCGACCAAGGTCAGGCCTGACCTACCCCTGACAAACAGTCACTGGAATTGAAACATTAACTCTACTTTCTTCCCACAGACCTAGATTATGGAACAGTACAGCATAGGAACGGGCCATTCGGCCCAAACGTGACGCCAAATTAAACGAATCCCTTCTGCCTGCCCTTGGCCCATATCCCTCCATTCCTTGCACATTAATATGCTGGTCTAAAAGCCCCTTAAATGCCCCTGTCGTATTTTCCTCCGGGGCCAACCCTGGCAGTCCGTTATACCACTCTCTGTAAGCACGGTGACTCAGTGGTTAGCACTGCTGCCTCACAGCACCAGGGTCCCAGCCTCGGGCGACTGTCTGTGTGGAGTTTGCACATTCTCCCCGTGTCTGCGTGGGTTTCCTCCGGTTTCCTCCAACACTCCAAAGACGTGCAGGTCAGGTGGATTGGCCGTGCTGAATTGTCCCATAGTGTTAGGTGCATTAGTCAAGAGGGGAAATGGGTCTGGGTGGGTTACTCTTCGGAGGGTCAGTGTGGACTGGTTGGGCCAAAGGGCCTGTTTCCACACTGTAGGGAATCTAATCTAATCGAAAAACTCGCCCCTCATACCTCCCTTAAACTTTCCCCGTCTCACTTTAAATGAATGCCCACTAGTTTCAACACTGGGGGGAAAAGATTCTGATCATCAACCCTCTTGGCGCTTTGCATAATTTTATAGACTATCAAGTCCCCCCTTAGCCCTGCTGAGTTTCTGATCGACACCTCCCTTCCCCTGACCCCACGCTTGCCCCTGCATTGTCTCAGTTCTCTCTACACAAGGGTTTATCGACATTGAGCTTAGAATTTAGGGTTGAGGATGAGGTCGCTTGGCCCCCTTGAATCTGCTGTGAGCTTGATGCCAATTTAGAACATAGAAGAGTACAGGCCCTTCGGCCCTCGGTGTTGTGCCGCCCTGTCATACCAACCTGAAGCCCATCCCACCTACACTATTCCATGTACGTCCTTGTGCCTGTCCAATGGCGACTTAAATGTGCTTAAAGTTGGCGAATCCATTAGTAGTAAGCATTCCATACCCTTACTACTCTCTGAGTATTTACTGTCTCTGTCCTCCTTGTGAGCATGACTCCTTTATCAAAAGTCTGTCTGATGAATGAATTCAGTGATCCAGCCTCCAGCTTTCACTCTGTGTGAATGATTGCCTTCAATAACCTCACTGACTGAGCTCTCCAGGACAGAGAATTCCAAAGGTTTGTACCAGACAAGGGGATACATTTCTCCTTACCCCTGATCCAAATGACTGCTGCCTCATCATGAAGCTACAGCCCCTAGATTAGACTCGTCAACAGGCAGCTCAGAAAATTCAGCATCTCCACAGAGACCCTCACCAACTTCACCAGATGCACCATTGAAAGCCCACTGTCCGGGTGCATGACGGCCTGATACGGTAACTGCTCTGCCCAGGATCGTAAGAAACTACAGAGGGTGGTGTGCACAGCCCAGACCATCACCGATGCCAACCTCCCATCCACGGACTCCATCCACACAGCACGCTGCAGCAGAAAGGCTGCCAACGTAGAGTCATAGAGATGTACAGCACGGAAACAGACCCTTCGGTCCAACCCGTCCATGCTGACCCAGATATCCCAACCCAATCTAGTCCCACCTGCCAGCACCCGGCCCATATCCCTCCAAACCCTTCCTATTCATATACCCATCCAAATGCCTCTTAAATGTTGCAATTGTACCAGCCTCCACCACATCCTCTGGCAGCTCATTCCATACACGTACCACCCTCTGTGTGAAAAAGTTGCCCCATCGGTCTCTTTTATATCCTTCCCCTCTCACCCTAAACCGATGCCCTCTAGTTCTGGACTCCCCAACCCCAGGGAAAAGACTTTGCCTATTTACCCTATCCATGATTTTGTAAACCTCTATAAGGTCACCCCTCAGCCTCCGACGCTCCAGGGAAAACAGCCCCAGCCTGTTCAGCCTCTCCCTGTAGCTCAGATCCTCCAATCCTGGCAACATCCTTGCACATCTTTTCTGAACCCTTTCAAGTTTCACAACATCCTTCCGATAGGAAGGAGACCAGAATTGCACGCAATATTCCAACAGTGGCCTAACCAATGTCCTGTACAGCCGCAACATGACCTCCCAACTCCTGTACTACTCAATACTCTGACCAATAAAGGAAAGCATACCAAACGCCACCTTCACTATCCTATCTACCTGCGACTCCACTTTCAAGGAGCTATGAACCTGCACTCCAAGGTCTCTTTGTTCAGCAACACTCCCTCAGACCTTACCAAGGACCCATCTCATCCCGGTAATGATCTCCTACAACCTCTTCCATCAGGCAGATACAGAAGCTTGAACACACACACACACCAGCAGGTCCAGGAACAGCTTCTTCCCAGCTGTTCTGGTCTGAAATAATCCCAACCTTGGTAACGCTGATCTCTTGTACGCCCCTGTGCAATGTAACCTATCTGCCTCTGTCTAAGTCTCTGTGATCTGTCCCTCCTTGCTGACCACAATCTGCCTGCACTGCTTTGCACTGTACTTTGGTGCACGTGACATTAAATAAATCAAACATTTTCTTCCCACTCTTTGTTTGCATGAGAATTGTTCACACTGTGTTCTGGTTCCATCTGCATCACCTGTGCTCCAGTAGAACTTGTAGGTATTTCTTTACTTCTCTCGTAGCTAATCTATTTTAGTAGTTAAGATTTGTAACTCGGTACTTTATACCTAAGATGGTGCTGTGTAGGGTGACACTGAACCCTTTTCAATATACTCCTGTACTAGAGTACATGCGACAATAAAACCTCTGGACGTCTAGTTAAGAATACTCAAGAATATTGCGTACGGTTCTGGTCACCACACTACCAGAAGGATGAGGGTACAGAAAAGGTTTACGAGGATGCTGCCTGGTATGGGGGATTTGGGCGATGACGATAGACTGGGTTTCACTGTAACGCAGGAGGTTGAGGGGTGACCTTATAGAAGTTTATAGATTGTGAATGGAGTGGATAGAGTGGGAATTATGAGGCTTTTCCCCAGAATGGCAGGGTCAATGACGAGGGGACACAGGGTCGAGGTGTGGGGGGAGGGGGGGGTAGTTTAGAAGAGATGTGTGAGGCAGGTTTTTCATACAAAGGGGGGGGGGGGGGGGGGGGGTGGGTGCCAGAGGATGCAGACACAACAGCAGAGTTTTAAAAGGCACCTGGACCGTGCAGGAAGGGAATAGAGGGACACGGATCCTGTAGATCGAGACAGTTTTAGTATGGAAGGGCAAAATGTGTCAGCGCAGGCTTGGAGGGCCGAAGGGCCTGTTCCTGTGCTGTACTGTTCTTTAATCTTCTTGTAATTCCAAAGAGACGTGTCTATCCCAGTGAGTATCTCCATGCTTTTTAACTCTAGCAGATATCATGCCCACTTTCAGGAGAGATATACCTTCAAGCCTGTGTTGGAGTTGAGACAGTGTTCCTAACTGGAAGGGCTTTTTGATTTCAGTTGAGAGCGAACCCCTTCCACATGCAACAGGATTGATTCCACATTGCACTGAGTCGGTGTTGAACTGACCAGCAGCCTCACGTCTGCAGTATCGCGGACTAGTTCTGGGATGAAGGCATTTATGGAACAGCATTATCCTGTTTTTCAATCTGCAGCTGCGATTTCACCGAAATATTCCTGACCTCTGGAATGCTTTCCCTCCTGGACTAGGTCGGTTCTGAAATTCATAGGGTTGCCTTATGAGGAGAGATTAAGTAGACTGGGACCACACTCATTGGGATTTATAAGAATAAAGGGGGGAATCTTATATGAAGATACAAAATGATGAAGGGATCAGGCTGGACAGAAGCAAGGAGCTTGTTCCCATTGGACGGTGAAACTAGGGGGCATAATCTCAGAATAAGGTGGGGGGGGGCAGACTTAGGACTGAGCTGAGGGGGAACATCTTCATCCAAAGGATTGGGAATCTGAAATTCTCTGCCCAGCTGAGGGCACCCTGTTGAATGTTTTTGGGGCAAAGATAGAGTTTTGAACAGTAAAGGAATTAAGGGTGACAGTGTGCGGGCAGATAATTGGAGCTGAGTCCGTTGAAAGGTCAGCCATTATTTATTAAATGCTCCGGGTTTCTGATGTTCTCATGGCATGTTTCCAGCCTCAGCCTTCTGGAACCTGCCACTGTTTTACCTCCTGCTAAGGACGCTTGAAAGCGAGCACCTTGAGATGCCTTTCACTATATCTCCAGCACCATAATAAATTGGGTATCAACATCCCTGCTGTATCTGAAACGAGATGTCGTTCCAAAGATTTATGCACCCATTTATCCCCTGCAGCTGACCTTCCTGAAGTATCTGATGAATGGAAATAGTCTCAAGGAGGGGAATGTTCTCTGAACATGATTTGTTTGATTTATGACGCCTTTTATCTGTCTCTCTTTAACTGATGGTGGGTGAAGATTTCCAGAAGTTAGCAGTGTTGCCTCACAGCACCAGGGCACTGGGGTCAATTCCAGCCTCAGGCAACTATCTGTTGGCACATTCTCCCCCGTGTTTCAGGTGCTCTGGTTTCCTCCCACAGTCCAAAGATGTACAGGTTAGGGTGGATTGGCCGTGGGAAATTGTCCCATAGTGCCCAGGGATGTGCAGGTTAGGGTGGATTGTTCGTGGGAAATTGTCCCATAGTGCCCAGGGATGTGCAGGTTAGGCTGCATTGGCCGTGGGAAATTGTCCCATAGTGCCCAGGGATGTGCAGGTTAGGGTGGATTGGCCATGGGAAATTGTCCCATAGTGCCCAGGGATGTGAAGGTTAGGGTGGATTGGCCGTGGGGAATTGTCCCACAGTGCCCAGGGATGTACAGGTTAGGGTGGGTTGGCCATGGGAAATTGTCCCATAGTGCCCAGGGATGTGCAGGTTAGGGTGGATTGGCCATGGGAAATTGTCCCATAGTGCCCAGGGATGTGAAGGTTAGGGTTGATTGGCCGTGGGAAATTGTCCCATAGTGCCCAGGGATGTGCAGGTTAGGGTGGATTGGCCGTGCTAAATTGTCCCATAGTGCCCAGGGATGTGCAGGTTAGGGTGGGTTGGCCATGGGAAATTGTCCCATAGTGCCCAGGGATGTGCAGGTTAGGGTGGGTTGGCCATGGGAAATTGTCCCATAGTGCCCAGGGATGTGCAGGTTAGGGTGGGTTGGCCATGGGAAATTGTCCCATAGTGCCCAGAGATGTGTAGGTTAGGGTGGATTGTCCGTGGGAAATTGTCCCATAGTGCCCAGGGATGTGCAGGTTAGGGTGGATTGGCCGTGGGAAATCATCCCATAGTGCCCAGGGATGTGCAGATTAGGGTGGATTGGCCATGGGAAATTGTCCCATAGTGCCCAGGGATGTGCAGGTTAGGGTGGATTGGCCGTGGGAAATTGTCCCATAGTGCCCAGGGATGTACAGGTTAGGGTGGGTTGGCCGTGGGAAATTGTCCCATAGTGCCCAGGGATGTGCAGGTTAGGGTGGGTTGGCCGTGGGAAACGCGTGGTTATAGGGAAAGGGTCAGGTGTGGGTGTGGGATGGGTGTGATGCTCATTGGAGGATCAGTGTGGACTCAGTGGGCCAAATCTATGATTCGATACCTGAGTGAAGTCTTCAAGATATTGACAGGAAATACCAGGGTTGATAAAGATAAAACTATTTCCACTGGTTGGGAATTCTGGAACTAGGGGGAGTATTAGGGTCAGAGTGTTCAGGAGAGATGTTAGGAATCACACAAAGGGTGAGAGATTTGGAAATCTCTTCCACAAACAGCAAAGGATGCTCGATCCATGGTCAGTTTCGAATCTGAGAGAGGTTGTATTTTGTTAAGCCAAGGTATTCCTGGATGGGGGGGGGGGGCCAAAGGTCACTCTCTGGAGTCGAGCCACAGATCAACTATGACCTCACTGAGTGGCGGAACAGGTTCAAGGGGCTGAACAGTCTCCTCTGGTTCCCGTAAGTGGAGGGGACAGTACCAGAGTGTCCCAGCAGATGGCAGCATCCCTCAGCTGATCGCTGCTCTTGCCCGCAGAGAGAGAGAGTGAGAGAGAGAGGCCATTCAGGGTAAATACTGCTGTGATAGCCCTCCAGAATCTCTGTGCTGGTGACAGCAATCGCCAGCGTCTCCCCAGCGCCCAGTCTAGTATACCTACTCGCCAAAGTGCCCTCTGACACTTTAGCTAGCGGAGTTAGCGCACTCCAGCAGATCTTATCCTGTAAGGCCCCCTCCTCGGTGTTTATCTTCCAGTTTGAGGTCTATGCTGCCTCGCCAGGGGGTGGGTACCACTGCCCGCCATGTGTTCTGGAATTTGCAGCTGCACGAGGGACATGATGCTCCCCCAGGCCAGCTTTAGGACATAATTGGACCTAACAACAGTTAGGGGTAGAGAAGGAGGGTAGAGTCGGGGGAGTGGGGGGGTAAATGAGGAATCATTGGCGGGGGTGGGGTGACCACGTCAAGAGGGTAAGAGGGGGGGGGCGCTAAGAGGGTAAACACGCAAGGACAGCGATGCACCTCGCAGTCGGATAGCTGGCCCAAGTGGAAACCATACACCCTCCAACTATGGGACAGAGACAGAGACCATTCAGCACCAGCTCTCCAGAGAGAATCCCACCCAGACCCACTTTATCCCTGCAACCCTGCAATTTCCACAGCCAATCCACCCCTAACCTGCACATCCCTGGGCACTATGGGACAATTTCCCATGGCCAATCCCACCCTAACCTGTACATCCCTGGGCACTATGGGGACAATTTCCCACGGCCAATCCCACCCTAACCTGCACATCCTGGACACTATGGGACCATTTCCCATGGCCAATCCACCCTAACCTGCACATCCCTGGACACTATGGGACAATTTCCCACGGCCAATCACCCTAACCTGCACATCCCTGGGCACTATGGGATGATTTCCCACGGCCAATCCACCCTAACCTGCACATCCCTGGGCACTATGGGACAATTTCCCACGGCCAATCCCACCCTAACCTGCACATCCCTGGACACTATGGGACCATTTCCCATGGCCAATCCACCCTAACCTGCACATCCCTGGGCACTATGGGACAATTTCCCACGGCCAATCCACCCTAACCTGCACATCCCTGGACACTATGGGACAATTTCCCACGGCCAATCCACCCTAACCTGCACATCCCTGGGCACTATGGGATGATTTCCCACGGCCAATCCACCCTAACCTGCACATCCCTGGGCACTATGGGACAATTTCCCACGGCCAATCCACCCTAACCTGCACATCCCTGGGCACTATGGGACAATTTCCCACAGCCAATCCACCCTAACCTGCACATCCCTGGGCACTATGGGACAATTTCCCATGGCCAATCCACCCTAACCTGCACATCCCTGGGCACTATGGGACAATTTCCCATGGCCAATCCACCCTAACCTGTACATCCCTGGGCACTATGGGACAATTTCCCACGGCCAACCCACCCTAACCTGCACATCCCTGGGCACTATGGGACAATTTCCCATGGCCAATCCACCCTAACCTGCACATCCCTGGGCACTATGGGACAATTTCCCATGGCCAATCCACCCTAACCTGCACATCCCTGGGCACTATGGGACAATTTCCCATGGCCTATCCACCCTAACCTGCCGACCTTTGAACTGTGGGAGGAAACCGGAGCACCCGGAGGAAATCCACGCGGACATGGTGGGGGGAATGTACAAACTCTGCACAGGCAGTCACCGGAGGGTGGAATCGAATCCGGGCCCGATCTTGCTTCATCTTGATGAAGTGTTCCGGCCTGAAACGTCGACTCTCCTGCTCCTCGGGTGCTGCCTGACCTGCTGTGCTTTCCCAGCACCACACTCTTGCCTTTGACTCTCCAGTGTCTTGCGGACCTCGCTGTCTCGCAGTGTTAACCACTGAGCCACCAACTCTGCCAGGGCAGGTTCTAGAAACGGTGATGGGTTAAGGAAAGGTTTCATTAACTGGTTTAACACAGGAGGAGATCTGGTCAGGTCTTCTTCAGCTCATTGAGGGAGCAGTTCCATTTAACCTGTCCGTTACCCCCCTCCCCTACACAAAGAGCCCTCTGGCATTCTCTTGAGCCCTGCACACCCTTACCCACTCCAAGGCAGCGATCCTGTTTAAAGTTACGATTCGGAGATGCCGGTGTTGGACTGGGGTGTACAAAGTTAAGAATCACACAACACCAGGTTATAATTCGACTGCAGAGTTACATTGCACTTTGCTCAAAAACTGCATGAATTTATGTAAAACTCTGTTATCTCACTTTTTAGATTAGAATCTAAAAAAGTGAGAATCTAAAATCATTCCTGAAGAAGGGCTCATGCCCGAAACGTCGATTCTCCTGTTCCTTGGACGCTGCCTGACCTGCTGCGCTTTTCCAGCAACGCATTTTCAGATTGGAATCAATCTAAACATAGACAGAGGACGCAGGGGGCTAACACCTTCAACATATTG
The DNA here is from genome assembly GCF_037043375.1 of Chiloscyllium plagiosum. Lineage (NCBI taxonomy): Eukaryota > Metazoa > Chordata > Chondrichthyes > Orectolobiformes > Hemiscylliidae > Chiloscyllium > Chiloscyllium plagiosum. The sequence goes on from NW_028270188.1 coordinate 48,766,987, forward strand.
TCCCAGCTAACACTCATTGTTACAGCTAACCTGAGAATGCTACTTGTAAAAAAAAAAAAGATTTTGTGACTTACACGTGAAAGAAGTGAAACTATCATGGCCATTCTAACAGATGCGACTGAAGGTATTTTTCAAAGTATAATTTCAGTTACAGCACGCTAAACTTTTGCTATAAATTCTGGCTCTTACAATTGTGCACTGCACAGCCACCAGATGAAGGAGCAGCACTCCGAAAGCTAGTGCTTCCAATTAAACCTGTTGGACTATAGCCTGGTGTTGCGTGATTTTTTAACAGTTTACGGTTGGTAGTCCTTCCTCTGATCATCTCAGTTGGTGCATCCTTTGAGTGCGCTCTGAGGCAAAATAAAAAGTACCAGTGCTGCCCACCTCCCAAGTTGATTCTGTAGTGAGTGCCCCTGTCCCATCGGGGTGGTCTGAGGAGGCGTAGGGGAGGGACTGGCTGGCAAGCTGAGGGTTTCAGGCAAGAGCTGGCTTCCGATGTCCCAAAAAAACCACACACACACACACACACACACACACAGAAGCAGGAGTGCGTAGCTCAGTCTGTGTCTGGCACTGAAAGGGTCAAAGAATCCAGTCCATACTGCTGTTCAGACCACCCACACCTCACCCTCTCTCTCTCTCTCTCCCCTCCCCGTAATCTCATTCTTTCCATTCGCCTGGCATGATGCGGGGGATATTGACCCGGCAAGGAAATTTACTGCATTGAAATCCGACAGCCCTCGCTCAGTGATAAGCCCGGAGGATGTGGACAGGAGCTGGGGTTTGCTGTGACTGAGGGGGCAGACAGATTCCCGTGGGGGGGCGTTGGGGATGGGTTTGCTTGACAGTGTTTGGATGGTAGACTGAGATGAGAGCTTTCAGCCTTGAAACAGAGAGGGAGGTGGACCTTGGTGAGGGGGTGGGCAAGTGAACCTCTGCTCGCAAAGCCCCTACTTCACGGAATCCTCAGCATCGTCGCTCCAGTTTGTGAGGGAAGAGGAGAGAGTGTGTACATTGTGGGGAGGGGAGACGCCACAGGGGACGGGAGAGAGAGGGAGAGAGTGTCACTCTACAGCAGTGAGGGAGCCTGTGAAAAGCCAGCAGAGGGTCTGTGTGACAGTGAGAGGAGAGTGGGACGAGGGGGTGGGGGGCGCGGGGGTGGGGAGGGATTGCACGTGCAAGTGACAAAAGAGAGAGTGAGAGTATGAGAGGTGTAATCGAGAGAGGGAGTGTGAGAGGGGAGGTGTGATCGAGAGAGGGAGTGTGAGAGGGGAGGTGTGATCGAGGGAGGGAGTGTGAGAGGGGAGGTGTGATCGAGGGAGGGAGTGTGAGAGGGAAGGTGTGATCGAGGGAGGAGTGTGAGAGGGGAGGTGTAATCGAGAGAGAGAGTGTGAGAGGGGAGGTGTAATCGAGAGAGGGAGTGTGAGAGGGGAGGTGTGATCGAGGGAGGGAGTGTGAGAGGGGAGGTGTGATCGAGGGAGGGAGTGTGAGAGGGGAGGTGTGATCGAGAGAGGGAGTGTGAGAGGCAAGAGGGTAAAGGTGAGGAAGGATGTGTGATGGAAAAAGGAGAGGAGAGGATGTGTGAGAACAGTATACAGGGTCAGTGTGAGAGAGTGTCTGAGAGATAGGAGTGTGTGAGAGAGGAGTGTGTGCGTGAGAGTGTAACAGGGGAGTGTGTGTAAGAGAGAGTGTGTGTGAGTGTGAGTATGTGTGAATGTACATGTGTGCGTGTGAGTGTGTGAGGGGCAGGGAGTGTGAGTGTGCGTGTGTGTGTGTGTGAGTGTGTGGGGGCAGGGAGTGTGTGAGTGTGCGTGTGTGTGCGTGTGAGTGTGTGAGGGGCAGGGAGAGTGTGTGAGTGTGCGTGTGTGTGCGTGTGAGTGTGTGAGGGGCAGGGAGTGTGTGTGTGTGTGAGTGCGTGTGAGTGTGTGAGGGGCAGGGAGTGTGTGTGTGTGTGAGTGCGTGTGTGTGCGTGTGAGTGTGTGAGGGGCAGGGAGTGTGTGAGTGTGAGTGTGTGTGCGTGCGTGTGAGTGTGTGAGGGGCAGGGAGTGTGTGTGTGTGAGTGCGTGTGTGTGCGTGTGAGTGTGTGAGGGGCAGGGAGTGTGTGAGTGTGAGTGTGTGTGCGTGCGAGTGTGTGAGGGGCAGGGAGTGTGTGTGTGTGAGTGCGTGTGTGTGCGTGTGAGTGTGTGAGGGGCAGGGAGTGTGTGTGTGAGTGTGTGTGTGTGTGCGTGTGAGTGTGTGAGGGGCAGGGAGTGTGTGTGAGTGTGAGAGAGACGGACCAGACAGAATGGGTTTGTGATGAGCTGCCAGTGTGTGGAAGATGGTGCTGACTACCTCACCAGTGGCCAGTGGCAGTGTGCCTCGGAGTGACTCTGGGAGGTTGCTGGAGGGTTGGAGTGGCACTGCCTGGCTGCGTTGGCTACTCTGGGCCCTGTGTGCCCACCTGCAGCTCGGGGGAGCGTCTGAGCCAGAGCTGCTGACCATCGCTGTGGTGTTGCCTCAGAATAACACCTCGTACCCATGGGTTTGGCAGAGAGTGGGCCCAGCTGTCCGTCTGGCACAGGATACCATTAACAATGAGCCCTGGCTGTTGTCTGGGCACCACCTGACCTACGTCTTTGGTAACTGTGAGGATGAACTGGGTACCTGCTCTGAGTCCATTGCCCCCTTGGTGGCCGTAGACCTCAAGTTCACCAATAACCCGAACGTCTTTGTGGGACCCGGCTGTGTGTACACAGCGGCACCTGTGGCCCGTTTCACCGGGCACTGGAAAGTGCCGATGCTGACGGCTGGCGCACCAGCCTACGGTTTCTCCCTCAGGTCAGCCAGCTACCCCCTGCTGACCAGGACTGGGCCGTCCCACAGGAAACTGGGTGAGTACGTGACCTCCATCCACCAGCTCTTCAACTGGACAAAGCGAGCGCTGTTCATCTACAATGATGAGAAGACAGATGACCGGCCGTGCTACTTTGCCGTCGAGGGGCTGTACCAGGAGGTGCCCAAGTTCAGGAACCTCACCGTGTTCGACATCCCCTTCAAAGAGAGCGCAGCCATCGACTACAACTTTCTGATTCAAGAGATCAAACAGAAAGGGCGCAGTGAGTACCAAAACACGAGCAAAACCCCCGGCCTTGCCCCCCCCCGAAAATGTGCACACAGGCCGTTCAGTCTTCATCCAACCCGGACCAACCACAGCCCATCCCTGTAACGCTGCATTTCCCACGGCTAATCCACCCTAACCTGCACATCCCTGGGCACTATGGGACAATTTCCCATGGCTAATCCACCCTAACCTGCACATCCCTGGGCACTATGGGACAATTTCCCATGGCTAATCCACCCAAACCTTCACATCCCTGGGCACTATGGGACAATTTCCCACGGCCAATCCACCCAAACCTTCACATCCCTGGGCACTATGGGACAATTTCCCACGGCCAATCCACCCTAACCTGCACATCCCTGGACATTATGGGACAATTTCCCACGGCCAACCCACCCAAACCTTCACATCCCTGGGCACTATGGGACAATTTCCCACGGCCAATCCACCCTAACCTGCACATCCCTGGACATTATGGGACAATTTCCCATGGCCAATCCACCCTGACCTGCACATCCCTGGGCACTATGGGACAATTTCCCATGGCCAATCCACCCTAACCTGCACATCCCTGAGCACTATGGGACAATTCCCCATGGCCAATCCGCCCTAACCTGCACATCCCTGGGCACTATGGGACAATTTCCCATGGCCAACCCACCCTAACCTGCACATCCCTGGGCACTATGGGACAATTTCCCACGGCCAACCCACCCTAACCTGCACATCCCTGGGCACTATGGGACAATTTCCCACGGCCAACCCACCCTAACCTGCACATCACTGGGCACTATGGGACAATTTCCCACGGCCAACCCACCCTAACCTGCATATCCCTGGGCACTATGGGACAATTTCCCATGGCCAATCCACCCTAACCTGCACATCCCTGGGCACTATGGGACAATTTCCCATGGCCAACCCACCCTAACCTGCACATCCCTGGGCACTATGGGACAATTTCCCATGGCCAACCCACCCTAACCTGCACATACCTGGACACTATGGGACAATTTCCCACGGCCAATCCACCCTAACCTGCACATCCCTGGGCACTATGGGACAATTTCCCATGGCCAATCCACCCTAACCCGCACATCCCTGGGCACTATGGGACAATTTCCCATGGCCAATCCACCCTAACCTGCAAGTCCCTGGGCACTATGGGACAATTTCCCATGGCCAACACACCCAAACCTTCACATCCCTGGGCACTATGGGACAATTTCCCACGGCCAATCCACCCTAACCTGCACATCCCTGGACACTATGGGACAATTTCCCATGGCCAATCCACCCTGACCTGCACATCCCTGGGCACTATGGGACAATTTCCCATGGCCAATCCACCCTAACCTGCACATCCCTGAGCACTATGGGACAATTCCCCATGGCCAATCCGCCCTAACCGGCACATCCCTGGGCACTATGGGACAATTTCCCATGGCCAACCCACCCTAACCTGCACATCCCTGGGCACTATGGGACAATTTCCCACGGCCAACCCACCCTAACCTGCACATCCCTGGGCACTATGGGACAATTTCCCACGGCCAACCCACCCTAACCTGCACATCACTGGGCACTATGGGACAATTTCCCATGGCCAATCCACCCTAACCTGCACATCCCTGGATACTATGGGACAATTTCCCACGGCCAATCCACCCTAACCTGCACATCCCTGGGCACTATGGGACAATTTCCCACGGCCAATCCACCCTAACCTGCACATGCCTGGACACTATGGGACAATTTCCCATGGCCAATCCACCCTAACCTGCACATCCCTGGGCACTATGGGACAATTTCCCATGGCCAATCCACCCTAACCTGCACATCCCTGGACACTATGGGACAATTTCCCATGGCCAATCCATCCTAACCTGCACATCCCTGGGCACTATGGGACAATTTCCCACGGCCAATCCACCCTAACCTGCACATCCCTGGACACTATGGGACAATTTCCCACGGCCAATCCACCCTAACCTGCACATCCCTGGACACTATGGGACAATTTCCCATGGCCAATCCATCCGAACCTGCACATCCCTGGACACTATGGGACAATTTCCCACGGCCAATCCACCCTAACCTGCACATCCCTGGGCACTATGGGACAATTTCCCATGGCCCAGCCATCCTAACCTGCACATCCCTGGACACTATGGGACAATTTCCCACGGCCAATCCACCCTAACCTGCACATCCCTGGACACTATGGGACAATTTCCCATGGCCAATCCACCCTAACCTGCACATCCCTGGGCACTATGGGACAATTCCCCATGGCCAACCCACCCTAACCTGCACATCCCTGGGCACTACGGGACAATTTCCCATGGCCAATCCACCCTAACCTGCACATCCCTGGGCACTATGGGACAATTCCCCATGGCCAACCCACCCTAACCTGCACATCCCTGGGCACTATGGGACAATTCCCCATGGCCAACCCACCCTAACCTGCACATCCCTGGACACTATGGGACAATTCCCCATGGCCAACCCACCCTAACCTGCACATCCCTGGACACTATGGGACAATTTCCCATGGCCAATCCGCCCTAACCTGCACATCGCTGGGCACTATGGGACAATTTCCCACGGCCAATCCACCCTAACCTGCACATCCCTGGGCACTACGGGACAATTTCCCATGGCCAATCCACCCTAACCTGCACATCCCTGGGCACTGCGGGACAATTTCCCATGGTTAATCCACCCTAACCTGCACATCCCTGGCTCTATGAGGCAGCAGTGCTAACCACTGAGCCAGCTGTATTTCAGGAACGATCTGCCACAGGAGGAGGCCCTTCAGCCCACTACCCAAGAGCAACACAATCGGACCAGCTCCTTCCCATTCCCTCCCTCCCCTGTTTAAAGGTTCCCATTCAATCCACCCCCCAGCCCTTTCTGGACTTTCTCCCCACCCACCCCGTGGGAGCGAGTCCCCCCATTCCCCCCCCCACTCTCCATGGGAGCGAGACCCCCATTCCCCCCCCACTCCCCGTGGGAGCGAGTCTCCCATTCTCCCCCCACTCCACGTGGGACCGAGTCCCCCATTCTCCCCCCCCACTCCCTGTGGGACCGAGTCCCCCATTCTCCCCCCCCCCACTCCCCGTGGGAGCGAGTCCCCCATTCTCCCCCCCCACTCCCCATGGGACCGAGTCCCCCATTCTCCCCCCACTCCCCGTGGGAGTGAGTCCCCCATTCTCCCCCCACTCCACGTGGGAGCGAGTCCCCCATTCTCCCCCCCACTCCCCATGGGACCGAGTCCCCCATTCTCCCCCCACTCCCCGTGGGAGCGAGTCCCCCATTCTCCCCCCACTCCCCGTGGGACCGGGTCCCCCATTCTCCCCCCACTCCCCGTGGAAGAGAGATCCCCCATTCTCCCCCCACTCCCCGTGGGACCGAATCCCCCATTCTCCCTCCACTCCCCGTGGGAGCAAGTCCCCCATTCTCCCCCCACTCCCCGTGGGAGCGAGTCCCCCATTCTCCCCCCACTCCCCGTGGGAGCGAGTCCCCCCATTCTCCCCCCACTCCCCGTGGGAGCGAGTCCCCCATTCTCCCCCCCACTCCCCGTGGGAGCGAGTCCCCCATTCTCCCCCCACTCCCCGTGGGAGAGAGATCCCCCATTCTCCCCCCACTCCCCGTGGGAGCGAGTCCCCCATTCTCCCCCCACTCCCCGTGGGAGCGAGTCCCCCATTTTTCCCCCACTCCCCGTGGGACCGAGTCCCCCATTCTCCCCCCACTCCCCGTGGGAGCGAGTCCCCCATTCTCCCCCCATTCCCCGTGGGAGCGAGTCCCCCATTTTTCCCCCACTCCCCGTGGGACCGAGTCCCCCATTCTCCCCCCACTCCCCGTGGGAGAGAGATCCCCCATTCTCCCCCCACTCCCCGTGGGAGAGAGATCCCCCATTCTCCCCCCACTCCACGTGGGAGCGAGTCCCCCATTCTCCCCCCCACTCCCCATGGGACCGAGTCCCCCATTCTCCCCCCACTCCCCGTGGGAGCGAGTCCCCCATTCTCCCCCCACTCCCCGTGGAACCGAGTCCCCCATTCTCCCCCCACTCCCCGTGGAAGAGAGATCCCCCATTCTCCCCCCACTCCCCGTGGGACCGAATCCCCCATTCTCCCCCCACTCCCCGTGGGAGCAAGTCCCCCATTCTCCCCCCACTCCCCGTGGGAGCGAGTCCCCCCATTCTCCCCCCACTCCCCGTGGGAGCGAGTCCCCCATTCTCCCCCCCACTCCCCGTGGGAGCGAGTCCCCCATTCTCCCCCCACTCCCCGTGGGAGAGAGATCCCCCATTCTCCCCCCATTCCCCGTGGGAGCGAGTCCCCCATTCTCCCCCCACTCCCCGTGGGAGCGAGTCCCCCATTTTTCCCCCACTCCCCGTGGGAGAGAGATCCCCCATTCTCTCCCCACTCCCCGTGGGAGCGAGTCCCCCATTCTCCCCCCACTCCCCGTGGGAGAGAGATCCCCCATTCTCCCCCCACTCCCCGTGGGAGAGAGATCCCCCATTCTCCCCCCACTCCCCGTGGGAGAGAGATCCCCCATTCTCCCCCCACTCCCCGTGGGAGCGAGTCCCCCATTCTCCCCCCCACCCCCCGTGGGAGCGAGTCCCCCATTCTCCCCCCACTCCCCGTGGGAGCGAGTCCCTTACTCTCCTTCAACTCCCATAGTGCTGATTAAGAAGCTCGACACCATCCAGGGACAAAGCAAACCCCCCCACCATTTGATTGGCCCCACATCCACAGACACCAGGGCCTCCTGATTAATTCTGTCACACCCACCCACCGCTTGAACGGGGCAGCAGTGTAAACACAACTCCCAATGAGGACCAAGCCGACCCTTCGGTACAACCCGTCCTGGCTCCTAGCTGGTTCTCGTCCTATTGGCTGTTGGTGTATATCGAGATGGAAAGGGGAATGGTGATGTATTCCTGAGGGTCGGAGGAGTAGGCAGGGAAGCAACCAGAGAACTCAGGCATGGTGAGTTTCAGCGGAGGGAGGGTCACAGAGGTCAAATCGCCAGGACCCTGATGGAACTGGGGGGAGACCAACACACACTGGGGGCGGGGGGGGAGGACGCTTCAGAGGGACTGATCTTCAAGTTGCGCATAGGGCTGAGGGCTTACTCATCGGGAAGCCTTGAAACAGGGGGTGGGGTTGCGGTCATCCTCTGGGTAAGGGGGTTCAGGCCGGCTGTGGACTGAGGCTAGGAGGCACCTCCTCTCACCAGACGTTGGGGAACCGTTTGGAATCGGCCCCCGTCCCGCAACCCCGCAGAGAATTGGGGGTGCCCGGATCCTAGCAGCGGCTGGAGGGGCCGAACGGCTGCCAGCGAGCTGAGGGACGGGTGTTTGCGGCCGGAACTGACTTCTCACACCGCCTGTCGTTATTGCTCTCGCCCACAATGCCCCCCCCCCCCTGCCCCGGACAGTCATCTACATTTGTTGCTCTCCGGACACATTTCGCCAGTTGATGCTCAGCGCCAGGCGGGCAGGCCTGACCAGCGGGGACTACGCTTTCTTCCACGTCGATGTCTTCGGGGAGAGCCTCCAGGGAGGGCATGGGCAGGGAGCCCTGTTGCCATGGAAACGGCAGGACCCAGAGGACCAGGATGCCAAAGAGGCCTACAGGGTAAGAGAGCCACCATTGCTCCCCCCCCCCCCCCCCCCCCCCCCACACGCCTCCCTCCGCCAAGACTGGGACAGGGTGCTGGCTGCAGGATACTATCCCGGGATTATTAATCCAGAGAGCCCCGGGAACGCTCTGGGGACTCCCACTGGCTCATTGAATTCGATGGAGATTGGATTGTGGAGTCACATGATGACCATGAAACCAATTCCTGAATTCCCAGATCCCGGACCCCTCTGCTCCTGACTCCCTCTGATCGCAGTTCCATCTGATTCCCCCCCCCACTTTGATCAAGCTCCCTCTGCTCCCACACCCTATGATCCCGGCTCCCTCTCTGTATTTCTGCTTGCCTGGATTTGTGGTGTCACCCCCACCCTATCCCTCTCCCCCTGCTCCCTTATCATTCTCTCCCTTTCTCCCGTGTGTGTGAGTGGGTGTGTGGGTGTGTGTGGTGTGTGTGTGTGGGGAGTGTGTGTGGGGAGGGTGTGTGTGTGGTGTGTGTGTGTGGGGAGTGTGTGTGTGTGGTGTGTGTGTGTGTTGGGAGTGTGTGTGTGGGGGGAGTGTGTGTGTATGGGGAGTGTGTGTGTGTGTGGGGTGTGTGTGTGTGGTGTGTGTGTGTGTGTGGGGAGTGTGTGTGTGTGGTGTGTGTGTGTGGGGAGTGTGTGCGTGTGTGGGAGTGTGTGTGGGTGTGTGTGGAGAGTGTGTGTGTGTGTGTGGGGAGTGTGTGTGTGTGTGTGGGAGTGTGTGTGTGTGGGAGTGTGTGTGGGTGGGTGTGGAGAATGTGTGTGTGGGGAGTGTGTGTGTGTGGGTGTGGAGAGTGTGTGTGTGGGGAGTGTGTGAGTGTGGTGTGTGTGTGTGTTGGGAGCATGTGTGTGGTGTGTGTGTGTGGGGAGTGTGTGTGTGTGTGTGGGGTGTGTGTGTGTGTGTGTGTGGGGTGTGTGTGTGTGCTGTGTGTGTGTGTGGGGAGTGTGTGTGTGTGGAGTGTGTGTGTGGGGAGTGTGTGTGTGTGGGAGTGTGTGTGTGTGTGTGTGGGAGTGTGTGTGTGTGTGGAGCGTGTGTGTGTGTGGAGCGTGTGTGTGTGGGGAGTGTGTGTGTGTGGGGAGTGTGTGTGTGGGGGAGTGTGTGTGTATGTGGGGAAGTGTGTGTGTGGGGAGTGTGTGTGTGTGTGGGGGGGAGTGTGTGTGTGGGGGGATTGTGTGTGTGTGTGGGGTGTGTGTGTGGGGGGTATGTGTGTGTGTGGTGTGTGGATGTGGGGTGTGCGTGTGGGTGTGTGTGGGGTGTGTGTGTGGGTGTGTGTGGGGTGTGTGTGTGGGGTGTGTGTGTGTGGGGTGTGTGTGTGGAGTGTGTGTGTGTGTGTGGGGAGCGTGTGTGTGGGGAGGGTGTGTGTGGGCAGTGTGTGTATGTGGGGAATGTGTGTGTGGGGAGTGTTTGTGTGGGGGGGAGTGTGTGTGTATGTGGGGAAGTGTGTGTGTGGGGAGTGTGTGTGTGGGGGTGTGTGTATGGGGGGTGTGTGGTGTGTGTGTGGTGTGTCTGTGTGGGTGTGTGTTGGTGTGGGTTGTGTGTGTGGGGGGTGTGTGTATGGTGTGTGGATGTGGGGTGTGCGTGTGGGTGTGTGTGGGGTGTGTGTGTGGGGTGTGTGTGTGGGGGTGTGTGTGTGTGCTGTGTGTGTGTGTGTGGTGTGTGTATGGGGAGTGTGTGTGTGTGGGGAGTGTGTGTGTGTGGGAGTGTGTGTGTGTGGGAGTGTGTGTGTGTGTGTGTGGGGAGCGTGTGTGTGTAGGGAGTGTGTGTGTGGGGAGTGTGTGTGTGTGTGTGTGGGGAGTGTGTGTGTGTGGGGAGTGTGTGTGTGTGTGGGGGAGTGTGTGTGTATGTGGGGAAGTGTGTGTGTGGGGAGTGTGTGTGTGTGGGTGTGTGTGTGGGGAGTGTGTGCTGTGTGTGGTGTGTCTGTGTGGGTGTGTGTTGGTGTGGGTTGTGTGTGTGGGGGGTGTGTGTGTGTGTGGTGTGTGGATGTGGGGTGTGCGTGTGGGTGTGTGTGGGGTGTGTGTGTGGGGTGTGTGTGTGTGTGGGTGTGTGTGTGGGGGGTTTGTGTGTGTGTGTGGAGTGTGTGTGTGTGTGTGTGTGGGGAGGGTGTGTGTGGGCAGTGTGTGTATGTGGGGAATGTGTGTGTGTGGGGAGTGTGTGTGTGTGTGTGTGGGGGAGTGTGTATGTATGTGGGGAAGTGTGTGTATGGGGAGTGTGTGGGGGGGTGTGTGTGGGGGGTGTGTGGTGTGTGTGTGGTGTGTCTGTGTGGGTGTGTGTTGGTGTGGGCTGTGTGTGTGGGGGGTGTGTGTGGGGGGTTTGTGTGTGTGGGGAGCGTGTGTGTGGTGTGTGTGTGTGGGGTGTGTGTGTGTGGGGAGTGTGTGTGTGGGGAATGTGTGTGTGTGTGGAGTGTGTGTGTGTGTGTGGGGAGCGTGTGTGTGGGGAGGGTGTGTGTGGGGAGTGTGTGTATGTGGGGAATGTGTGTGTGTGGGGAGTGTGTGTGTGTGGGGAGCGTGTGTGTAGGGAAGGTGTGTGTGGGGAGTGTGTGTATGTGGGGAATGTGTGTGTGTGGGGGTGGTGTGTGTGGGGGGTGTGTGTGTGGTGTGTGGATGTGGGGTGTGCGTGTGGGTGTGTGTGGGGTGTGTGTGTGGGGTGTGTGTGTGGGTGTGTGGGGGGGGATGTGTGTGTGGGTGTGTGTGGGGGGGGTGTGTGTGTGGTGTGTGTGTATGGGGTATGTGTGTGAGTGTGTGTTGTTGTGGGTTGTGTGTGTGTGGGGTGTGTGTGAGTGGGTGTGTGGGTGTGTGGAGTGTGTGTGCGGGGTGTGTGGTGTGTGTGTGTGGGGAGTGTGTGTGGGGAGTGTGTGTGTGTGGTGTGTGTGTGTGGGGAGTGTGTGTGTGTGGTGTGTGTGTGGGGGGGGAGTGTGTGTGTGGGGAGTGTGTGTGTGGGGAGTGTGTGTGTGTGTGTGTGGGAGTGTGTGTGTGTGGGAGTGTGTGTGGGGGGAGTGTGGAGAATGTGTGTGTGGGGAGTGTGTGTGTGTGGGTGTGGAGAGTGTGTGTGTGGGGAGTGTGTGAGTGTGGTGTGTGTGTGTGTTGGGAGCATGTGTGTGGTGTGTGTGTGTGGGGAGTGTGTGTGTGTGTGTGGGGTGTGTGTGTGTGTGTGTGTGGGGTGTGTGTGTGTGCTGTGTGTGTGTGTGGGGAGTGTGTGTGTGTGGAGTGTGTGTGTGTGGGGAGTGTGTGTGTGTGGGAGTGTGTGTGTGTGTGTGGGAGTGTGTGTGTGTGTGTGTGGAGCGTGTGTGTGTGTGGAGCGTGTGTGTGTGGGGAGTGTGTGTGTGTGTGGGGAGTGTGTGTGTGTGGGGGAGTGTGTGTGTATGTGGGGAAGTGTGTGTGTGGGGAGTGTGTGTGTGTGTGGGGGGATTGTGTGTGTGGGGAGTGTGTGTGTGGGGGGGAGTGTGTGTGTATGTGGGGAAGTGTGTGTGTGGGGAGTGTGCGTGTGTGTGGGGGGGGTGTGTGTGTATGGGGGGTGTGTGGTGTGTGTGTCTGTGTGGGTGTGTGTTGGTGTGAGTTGTGTGTGTGGGGGGTGTGTGTATGGTGTGTGGATGTGGGGTGTGCGTGTGGGTGTGTGTGGGGTGTGTGTGTGGGGTGTGTGTGTGTGGGTGTGTGTGGGGGGGGTTTGTGTGTGTGGGGAGCGTGTGTGAGGGGTGTGTGTGTGTGGGGAGTGTGTGTGTGGAGTATGTGTGTGTGTGTATGGGGAGGGTGTGTGTGGGGGAGTGTGTGTGTGTGTGTGTGTGGGGAGTGTGTGTGTATGTGGGGGAGTGTGTGTGTGTGTGGGGGAGTGTGTGTGTGTGGAGAGTGTGTGTGTGTGTGGGGCGTGTGTGTGTGTGTGTGTGGGGAGTGTGTGTGTGTGGGGAGTGTGTGTGTGTGGGGAGTGTGTATGTGTGTGTGGGGAGTGTGTGTGTGTGGGGAGTGTGTGTGTGGGGAGTGTGTGTGTGTGTGTGTGGGGAGTGTCTGTGTGTGTGTGGGGGGAGTGTGTGTGTGTGTGTGGTGTGTGTGTGGGGGGAGTGTGTGTGTATGTGTGTGGGGAGTGTTTGTGTGTGTGGGGAGTGTGTGCGTGTGGGGAGTGTGTGTGTGTGGGGAGTATGTGTGAGTGTGTGGGGGTGAGTGTGTGTGTGTGTGTGGGGAGTGTGTGTGTGTGGGGAGCGTGTGTGTGGGGGAGTGTTTGTGTGCGGGTCTGTGTGTGTGTGTGAGAGGGTGCGATTGTGTGTGGTGTGTGTGTGTGTGTGGGGTGTGTGTGTGTGGCATGTGTGTGGGGTGTGTGTGTGTGGCATGTGTGTGGGGTGTGTGTATGTGGGGCGTGTATGTGTGGGGTGTGTGTGTTGGGGTTGTGTGTTTGGGGTGTGTGTGGGGTGTGTGTGGGGTGTGTGTGCGGGTGTGTGTGGTGTGTGTGTGGGGTGTGTGTGTATGGGGGGCGTGTGTGTGTGTGGGGTGTGTGTGTGGGTGTGTGTGTGTGGGGGGGGTGTGTGTAGGGAGTGTGTGTGTGGGGGATGTGTGTGTGTAGGGAGTGTGTGTGTGGGGGATGTGTGTGTGTGGGGGTGGTGTGTGTGTGGGGTGTGTGGTGTGTCTGTGTGGGTGTGTGTTGGTGTGGGTTGTGTGTGTGTGCGGTGTGTGGATGTGGGTTGTGCGTGTGGGTGTGTGTGGGGTGTGTGTGTGGGGTGTGTGTGTGTGTGGTGTGTGTGAGTGGGGTGTGTGTGTGTGAGTGTGTGTTGTTGTGGGTTGTGTGTGTGTGGGGTGTGTGTGAGTGGGTATGTGGGGTGCATGTGTGGGTGTGTGGAGTGTGTGTGCGGGGTGTGTGTGTGGGGGTGCGTGTGTGTGGTTGTGTGTGTGGGTGTGTGTATGTGGGGTGAGTGTGTAGGGGTGTGCGTGTGGGGGTGTGTGTGTGGAGGGTGCGTATATGGGGTGTGTGTGTGTGGGGGGGGTGTGTGTGTGTGTGGGGGTGTGTGGAGGGTGTGTGTGTATGGGGTTGTGTGTATGTGGTGTTTGTGTGGGGTGTGTGTGGTGTGTGTGGGGTGTGTGTGGGGTGTGTGTGTGTGTGTGTGTGGTGTGCGCGTGTGGGGAGTGTGTGTGTGTGTGTGGGAGTGTGTGTGGGTGTGTGTGGGGAGTGTGTGTGTGTGGTGTGTGTGTGGGGAGTGTGTATGGGGGGTTTGTGTGTGTGTGTGGGGTGTGTGTGTGTGAGGGGGGGTTTGTGTGTGTGGGGTGTGTGTGTGTGTGGAGTGTGTGTGTGTGTGTAGGGTGTGTGTGGGGTGTGGGGTGTGGGGTGTGGGTGTGTGTGGGGAGTGTGTGTGGGGTTGTATGAGTGTGTGTGTTTGGGTGTGTGTGGGGAGTGTGTGTGTGTGTGTGTGGGGTGTGTGTGTGTGTGTGGTGTGCGCGTGTGGGGAGTGTGTGTGTGTGGGGAGTGTGTGTGTCTGTGGTGTGTGTGTGTGTGTGTGGGGAGTGTGTGTGTGTGGGGAGTGTGTGTGTGTGTGGTGTGTGTGTGTGGAGTGTGTGTGTGTGTGTGTGGGGAGCGTGTGTGTGTGGGGAGTGTGTGTGTGTGGGGGAGTGTGTGTGTGTGGGGAGTGTGTGTGTGTGGGGAGCGTGTGTGTGGGGGAGTGTGTATGGGGGAGTGTGTGTATGGGAAGTGTGTGTGTGTGGGGAGTGTGTGTGTGGGGGAGTGTTTGTGTGAGGAGTGTGTGTGTGTGTGGGGAGTGTGTGTGTGGGGGAGTGTGTGTGGGGGAGTGTGTGTGTGGGGAGTGTGTGTGTGTGGGGGAGTGTGTGTGTGTGTGTGGGGAGTGTGTGTATGTGGGGGAGTGTGTGTGTGTGTGGGGGAGTGTGTGTGTGTGTGTGGGGAGTGTGTGTGTGGGGAGTGTGTGAGTGTGGTGTGTGTGTGTGTTGGGAGCATGTGTGTGGTGTGTGTGTGTGGGGAGTGTGTGTGTGTGGGGTGTGTGTGGGGGGAGTGTGTGTGTGTGGGGAGCGTGTGTGTGGTGTGTGTTTGTGTGCGGGTGTGTATGTGTGTGTGTGAGAGGGTGCGATTGTGTGTGGTGTGTGTGTGTGTGGGGTGTGTGAGTGGGTGGGTGGGGGTGTGTGTGTGTGTGTGTGGGGTGTGTGAGTGGGTGGGTGGGGGTGTGTGTGTGTGTGTGGGGTGTGTGTGTGTGTGTGGGGCGTGTGAGTGGGGAGTGTGTGTGTGGGGGATGTGTGTGTGTGGGGGTGGTGTGTGTGGGGGGGGTGTGGTGTGTGTGTGGTGTGTCTGTGTGGGTTGTGTGTGTGTGTGTGGTGTGTGGATGTGGGGTGTGCGTGTGGGTGTGTGTGGGGTGTGTGTGTGGGTGTGTGTGGGGGGAGTGTGTGTGGGGTGTTTGTGTGGGTGTGTGTGGGGGGGCTGTGTGTGGTGTGTGTGTGTGGGGTGTGTGTGTGTGTGGTGTGTGTGTGTGTTGGGAGTGTGTGTGTGGTGTGTGTGTGTGGGGGGAGTGTGTGTGTGTGGGGAGTGTGTGTGTGTGTGGGGTGTGTGTGTGTGGTGTGTGTGTGTGTGTGGGGAGTGTGTGTGTGTGGTGTGTGTGTGTGGGGAGTGTGTGTATGTGGGGAATGTGTGTGTGGGGAGTGTGTGTGTGGGGGGGAGTGTGTGTGTATGTGGGGAAGTGTGTGTGTGGGGAGTGTGTGTGTGTGTGGGGGGGTGTGTGTGTATGGGGGGTGTGTGGTGTGTGTGTCTGTGTGGGTGTGTGTTGGTGTGAGTTGTGTGTGTGGGGGGTGTGTGTATGGTGTGTGGATGTGGGGTGTGCGTGTGGGTGTGTGTGGGGTGTGTGTGTGGGGTGTGTGTGTGTGGGTGTGTGTGGGGGGGGTTTGTGTGTGTGGGGAGCGTGTGTGAGGGGTGTGTGTGTGTGGGGAGTGTGTGTGTGGAGTATGTGTGTGTGTGTATGGGGAGGGTGTGTGTGGGGGAGTGTGTGTGTGTGTGTGGGGAGTGTGTGTGTATGTGGGGGAGTGTGTGTGTGTGTGGGGGAGTGTGTGTGTGTGGAGAGTGTGTGTGTGTGTGGGGCGTGTGTGTGTGTGTGTGTGTGGGGAGTGTGTGTGTGTGGGGAGTGTGTGTGTGGGGAGTGTGTGTGTGTGTGTGTGGGGAGTGTCTGTGTGTGTGTGGGGGGAGTGTGTGTGTGTGTGTGGTGTGTGTGTGGGGGGAGTGTGTGTGTATGTGTGTGGGGAGTGTTTGTGTGTGTGGGGAGTGTGTGCGTGTGGGGAGTGTGTGTGTGTGGGGAGTATGTGTGAGTGTGTGGGGGTGAGTGTGTGTGTGTGGGGAGTGTGTGTGTGGGGAGTGTGTGTGTGTGTGTGTGGGGAGTGTCTGTGTGTGTGTGGGGGGAGTGTGTGTGTGTGTGTGGTGTGTGTGTGGGGGGAGTGTGTGTGTATGTGTGTGGGGAGTGTTTGTGTGTGTGGGGAGTGTGTGCGTGTGGGGAGTGTGTGTGTGTGGGGAGTATGTGTGAGTGTGTGGGGGTGAGTGTGTGTGTGTGGGGAGTGTGTGTGTGGGGAGTGTGTGTGTGTGTGTGTGGGGAGTGTCTGTGTGTGTGTGTGAGGAGTGTGTGTGTGTGAGGAGTGTGTGTGTCTGAGTAGTGTGTGTGTGAGGAGTGTGTGTGTGTGTGTGTCTGAGTAGTGTGTGTGTGTGTGAGAGGAGTGTGTGTGTGTGTGTGAGGAGTGTGTGTGTGTGTGTGAGGAGTGTGTGTGTGTGTGTGAGGAGTGTGTGTGTGTGCGGGGAGTGTGTGTGTGAGGAGTGTGTGTGTGTGGGGAGTGTGTGTGTGTGGGGAGTGTGTGTGTGGGGAGTGTGTGTGTGTGGGGAGTGTGTGTGTGGGGAGTGTGTGTGTGTGTGTGTGGGGAGTGTCTGTGTGTGTGTGGGGGGAGTGTGTGTGTGTGTGTGGTGTGTGTGTGGGGGGAGTGTGTGTGTATGTGTGTGGGGAGTGTTTGTGTGTGTGGGGAGTGTGTGCGTGTGGGGAGTGTGTGTGTGTGGGGAGTATGTGTGAGTGTGTGGGGGTGAGTGTGTGTGTGTGTGGGGAGTGTGTGTGTGTGGGGAGCGTGTGTGTGGTGTGTGTTTGTGTGCGGGTCTGTGCGTGTGTGTGTGAGAGGGTGCGATTGTGTGTGGTGTGTGTGTGTGTGTGGGGTGTGTGTGTGTGGCATGTGTGTGGGGTGTGTGTGTGTGGCATGTGTGTGGGGTGTGTGCATGTGGGGCGTGTATGTGTGGGGTGTGTGTGTTGGGGTTGTGTGTTTGGGGTGTGTGTGGGGTGTGTGTGGGGTGTGTGTGCGGGTGTGTGCGGGTGTGTGTGGTGTGTGTGTGGGGTGTGTGTGTATGGGGGGCGTGTGTGTGTGTGGGGTGTGTGTGTGGGTGTGTGTGTGTGGGGGGGTGTGTGTGTAGGGAGTGTGTGTGTGGGGGATGTGTGTGTGTAGGGAGTGTGTGTGTGGGGGATGTGTGTGTGTGGGGGTGGTGTGTGTGTGGGGTGTGTGGTGTGTCTGTGTGGGTGTGTGTTGGTGTGGGTTGTGTGTGTGTGTGGTGTGTGGATGTGGGTTGTGCGTGTGGGTGTGTGTGGGGTGTGTGTGTGGGGTGTGTGTGTGTGTGGTGTGTGTGAGTGGGGTGTGTGTGTGTGAGTGTGTGATGTTGTGGGTTGTGTGTGTGTGGGGTGTGTGTGAGTGGGTATGTGGGGTGCGTGTGTGGGTGTGTGGAGTGTGTGGGCGGGGTGTGTGTGTGGGGGTGCGTGTGTGTGGTTGTGTGTGTGGGTGTGTGTGTGTGGGGTGAGTGTGTAGGGGTGTGCGTGTGGGGGTGTGTGTGTGGAGGGTGCGTATATGGGGTGTGTGTGTGTGTGGGGGGGGTGTGTGTGTGTGTGGGGGTGTGTGGAGGGTGTGTGTGTATGGGGTTGTGTGTATGTGGTGTTTGTGTGGGGTGTGTGTGGTGTGTGTGGGGTGTGTGTGGGGTGTGTGTGTGTGTGTGTGTGTGTGGTGTGCGCGTGTGGGGAGTGTGTGTGTGTGTGTGGGAGTGTGTGTGGGTGTGTGTGGGGAGTGTGTGTGTGTGGTGTGTGTGTGGGGAGTGTGTATGGGGGGTTTGTGTGTGTGTGTGGGGTGTGTGTGTGTGAGGGGGGGTTTGTGTGTGTGGGGTGTGTGTGTGTGTGGAGTGTGTGTGTGTGTGTAGGGTGTGTGTGGGGTGTGGGGTGTGGGGTGTGGGTGTGTGTGGGGAGTGTGTGTGGGGTTGTATGAGTGTGTGTGTTTGGGTGTGTGTGGGGAGTGTGTGTGTGTGTTGGGTGTGTGTGTGTGGGGTGTGTGTGTGTGTGGTGTGCGCGTGTGGGGAGTGTGTGTGTGTGGGGAGTGTGTGTGACTGTGGTGTGTGTGTGTGTGTGGGGAGTGTGTGTGTGTGGGGAGTGTGTGTGTGTGGTGTGTGTGTGTGGAGTGTGTGTGTGTGTGTGTGGGGAGCGTGTGTGTGTGGGGAGTGTGTGTGTGTGGGGGAGTGTGTGTGTGTGGGGAGTGTGTGTGTGTGGGGAGCGTGTGTGTGGGGGAGTGTGTGTGGGGGAGTGTGTGTATGGGAAGTGTGTGTGTGTGGGGAGTGTGTGTGTGGGGGAGTGTTTGTGTGAGGAGTGTGTGTGTGTGGGGAGTGTGTGTGTGGGGGAGTGTGTGTGGGGGAGTGTGTGTGTGGGGAGTGTGTGTGTGTGGGGGAGTGTGTGTGTGTGTGGGGGGAGTGTGTGTATGTGGGGGAGTGTGTGTGTGTGTGGGGGAGTGTGTGTGTGTGTGTGGGGAGTGTGTGTGTGGGGAGTGTGTGAGTGTGGTGTGTGTGTGTGTTGGGAGCATGTGTGTGGTGTGTGTGTGTGGGGAGTGTGTGTGTGTGGGGTGTGTGTGGGGGGAGTGTGTGTGTGGGGAGCGTGTGTGTGGTGTGTGTTTGTGTGCGATTGTGTGTGGTGTGTGTGTGTGTGGGGTGTGTGAGTGGGTGGGTGGGGGTGTGTGTGTGTGGGGTGTGTGTGTGTGTGTGGGGCATGTGAGTGGGGAGTGTGTGTGTGGGGGATGTGTGTGTGTGGGGGTGGTGTGTGTGGGGGGGGTGTGGTGTGTATGTGGTGTGTCTGTGTGGGTTGTGTGTGTGTGTGTGGTGTGTGGATGTGGGGTGTGCGTGTGGGTGTGTGTGGGGTGTGTGTGTGGGTGTGTGTGGGGGGAGTGTGTGTGGGGTGTTTGTGTGGGTGTGTGTGGGGGGGCTGTGTGTGGTGTGTGTGTGTGGGGTGTGTGTGTGTGTGGTGTGTGTGTGTGTTGGGAGTGTGTGTGTGGTGTGTGTGTGTGGGGGGAGTGTGTGTGTGTGGGGAGTGTGTGTGTGTGTGGGGTGTGTGTGTGTGGTGTGTGTGTGTGTGTGGGGAGTGTGTGTGTGTGGTGTGTGTGTGTGGGGAGTGTGTGCGTGTGTGGGAGTGTGTGTGGGTGTGTGTGGAGAGTGTGTGTGTGTGGTGTGTGTGTGTGGGGAGTGTGTGTGTGTGTGTGGGAGTGTGTGTGTGTGGGAGTGTGTGTGGGTGGGTGTGGAGAATGTGTGTGTGGGGAGTGTGTGTGTGTGGGTGTGGAGAGTGTGTGTGTGGTGTGTGTGTGTGGGGAGTGTGTGAGTGTGGTGTGTGTGTGTGTTGGGAGCATGTGTGTGGTGTGTGTGTGTGGGGAGTGTGTGTGTGTGGGGAGTGTGTGTGTGTGTGGGGTGTGTGTGTGTGTG
The DNA here is from genome assembly GCF_037043375.1 of Chiloscyllium plagiosum. Lineage (NCBI taxonomy): Eukaryota > Metazoa > Chordata > Chondrichthyes > Orectolobiformes > Hemiscylliidae > Chiloscyllium > Chiloscyllium plagiosum. Next base: position 48,786,466 of record NW_028270188.1, read on the forward strand.
TGTGTGGGGTGTGTATGTGTGCTGTGTGTGTGTGTGGGGAGTGTGTGTGTGTGGAGTGTGTGTGTGTGGGGAGTGTGTGTGTGTGGGAGTGTGTGTGTGTGTGTGGGAGTGTGTGTGTGTGTGTGTGGAGCGTGTGTGTGTGTGGAGCGTGTGTGTGTGGGGAGTGTGTGTGTGTGGGGAGTGTGTGTGTGTGGGGGAGTGTGTGTGTATGTGGGGAAGTGTGTGTGTGGGGAGTGTGTGTGTGTGTGTGGGGATTGTGTGTGTGTGTGGGGGTGTGTGTGTGGGGGGTATGTGTGTGTGTGGTGTGTGGATGTGGGGTGTGCGTGTGGGTGTGTGTGGGGTGTGTGTGTGGGGTGTGTGTGTGTGGGGTGTGTGTGTGGGGGGTTTGTGTGTGTGTGTGTGGAGTGTGTGTGTGTGTGGGGAGCGTGTGTGTGGGGAGGGTGTGTGTGGGCAGTGTGTGTATGTGGGGAATGTGTGTGTGGGGAGTGTGTGTGTGGGGAGTGTGTGTGTGTTTGTGTGGGGAAGTGTGTGTGTGGTGTGTGTGTGTGGGGAGTGTGTGTGTGTGTGTGGGGGGGGAGCGTGTGTGTGGGGTGTGTGTGTGTGTGGGGAGTGTGTGTGTGTGTGTGGGGAGTGTGTGTGTGTGTGGGGGGGGGGACTGTGTGTGTGGGGTGTGTGTGTGTGTGGGGAGTGTGTGTGTGTGTGTGGGGAGTGTGTGTGTGTGTGTGGGGGGGGAGTGTGTGTGTGGGGTGTGTGTGTGGGTGTGTGTGTGTGTGTGTGAGGAGTGTGTGTGTGTGTGTGTGAGGAGTGTGTGTGTGTGTGTGAGGAGTGTGTGTGTGCGGGGAGTGTGTGTGGGTGTGTGTGTGTGTGGGGAGTGTGTGTGTGTGTGTGTGTGTGTGGAGTGTGTGTGTGTGTGTGTGAGGTGTGTGTGTGTGTGTGTGGGGGGAGTGTGTGTGTGAGAGGAGTGTGTGTGTGAGGAGTGTGTGTGTGAGGAGTGTGTATATGTGTGTGAGAGGAGTGTGTGTGTGAGGAGTGTGTGTGTGTGTGTGTGTGAGGAGTGTGTGTGTCTGAGTAGTGTGTGTGTGTGTGTGAGGAGTGTGTGTGTGTGTGTCTGAGTAGTGTGTGTGTGTGTGAGAGGAGTGTGTGTGTGAGGAGTGTGTGTGTGTGTGTGAGGAGTGTGTGTGTGTGTGTGAGGAGTGTGTGTGCGCGGGGAGTGTGTGTGTGAGGAGTGTGTGTGTGTGTGTGTGTGTGTGTGTGAGGAGTGTGTGTGTGTGTGTGTGAGGAGTGTGTGTGTGTGTGTGTGGGGAGTGTGTGTGTGTGTGTGTGAGGAGTGTGTGTGTGTGTGTGTGTGTGTGAGGAGTGTGTGTGTGTGTGTGTGTGAGGAGTGTGTGTGTGGGGGGAGTGTGTGTGTGTGTGTGTGGGGGGAGTGTGTGTGTGTGTGTGTGTGTGTGAGGAGTGTGTGTGTGTGTGTGTGGGGGGAGTGTGTGTGTGTGTGTGTGGGGGGAGTGTGTGTGTGTGCGGGGAGTGTTGGGGGAGTGTTGGTGGGGGGGGGGTGTCTCGATCCAGCTCCCTCTGTCCATGTCCCTGAACTGTTTGGAAGGTGGTCAGCCAAGTGGACCTCCCAGAATCCGAGTTCCCAGACTGGGGCTGTTGGCCTGGTCCAGCCAGAGGTTGTGTTCACTCTGCGAGCTGCCTCTGAGGAGGCTGGGTCAGGGTCAGGGACTCCCCATGTGGACATACAGGGTGACGTGGGAACAGGATACCAGCCTCTGGGGTTACTTCAGTAACTCTGTCCTCACTCACAGTCGGAGTGAGTCCCACATTCTCCCAGGCACTCGGTAAAGATATTTCTTCCCCTGAATTCCTGTTGGAATTAATCGATGTGTGAGGATAATCACCAATGGGGAGGTATCCATTTGGATTATTCGGGGCAGGCCAGTGGTTGAGTGAGTAAGGTGCAGAATTTATCCAATTGTGTCTCCCACCGGTTGTGTTCCCCTCTGACAGGCAGTCATGGTTATAACGCTGAGAGAGCCTGACAACCGTGAATACCAACAGTTTGTGCACGATCTAAAACTCTACGCCAGGCAGTATTTCAATTTCACCATCGTGGACAGCCTGGTGAGTAGCCGCTAGGTCACAGTCCAGGGCGGTTCGAGGGGATCTGGCTACGTACCAGTCCTGTCAAACTCCCCTGCTCACTTGGTCAACTCACAGTGAGACCCACTGTTACCCTCCCTGTCCACACAGAGTCCAGCCTTCAGTGCTGAGGGAGTGCCGCACTGTCGGAGGGTCAGTGCTGAGGGAGTGCCGCACTGTCGGAGGGTCAGTGCTGAGGGAGTGGGCACTGTCGGAGAGTCAGTGCTGAGGGAGTGCCGCACTGTCGGAGGGTCAGCGCTGAGGGAGTGCTGCACTGTCGGAGGGTCAGTGCTGAGGGAGTGGGTGCTGTCGGAGGGTCAGTGCTGAGGGAGTGGGCCCTGTCGGAGAGTCAGTGCTGAGGGAGTGGGCCCTGTCGGAGGGTCAGTGCTGAGGGAGTGGGCACTGTCGGAGAGTCAGTGCTGAGGGAGTGGGCACTGTCGGAGGGTCAGTGCTGAGGGAGTGGGCACTGTCGGAGGGTCAGTGCTGAGGGAGTGGGCACTGTCGGAGGGTCAGTGCTGAGGGAGTGGGCACTGTCGGAGGGTCAGTGCTGAGGGAATGCCGCACTGTCGGAGGGTCAGTGCTGAGAGAGTGGGCACTGTCGGAGGGTCAGTGCTGAGGGAGTGGGCACTGTCGGAGGGTCAGTGCTGAGGGAGTGGGCACTGTTGGAGGGTCAGTGCTGAGGGAATGCCGCACTGTCGGAGGGTCAGTGCTGAGGGAGTGCCGCACTGTCGGAGGGTCAGTGCTGAGGGAGTGGGCACTGTCGGAGGGTCAGTGCTGAGGGAGTGGGCACTGTCGGAGGGTCAGTGCTGAGGGAGCGCCGCACTGTCGGAGGGTCAGTGCTGAGAGAGTGGGCACTGTCGGAGGGTCAGTGCTGAGGGAGCGCCGCAGTGTCGGAGGGTCAGTGCTGAGGGAGAGCCGCACTGTCGGAGGGTCAGTGCTGAGAGAGTGGGCCCTGTAGGAGGGTCAGTGCTGAGGGAGTGCCGCACTGTCAGAGGGTCAGTGCTGAGGGAGTGCCGCACTGTCGGAGGGTCAGTGCTGAGGGAGCACCGCACTGTCGGGGGGTCAGTGCTGAGGGAGTGGGCACTGTCGGAGGGTCAATGCTGAGGGAGTGGGCACTGTCGGAGGGTCAGCGCTGAGGGAGTGCTGCACTGTCGGAGGGTCAGCGCTGAGGGAGTGGGCACTGTTGAAGGGTCAGTGCTGAGGGAGCGCTGTACTGTCAGAGGGTCAGTGCTGAGGGAGTGGGCACTGTCGGAGGGTCAGTGCTGAGGGAATGGGCACTGTCGGAGGGTCAGTGCTGAGGGTGTGCCGCACTGTCGGAGGGTCAGTGCTGAGGGAGCAGGCACTGTCGGAGGGTCAGTGCTGAGGGAGCGCTGTACTGTCAGAGGGTCAGTGCTGAGGGAGTGGGCACTGTCGGAGGGTCAGTGCTTAGGGAGTGGGCACTGTCGGAGGGTCAGTGCTGAGGGAGTGGGCCCTGTTGGATGGTCAGTGCTGAGGGAATGGGCACTGTCGGAGGGTCAGTGCGGAGAGAGTGGGCACTGTCGGAGGGTCAGTGCTGAGGGAGTGGGCACTGTCGGAGGGTCAGTGCTGAGGGAGTGGGCACTGTTGGAGGGTCAGTGCTGAGGGATGTGGGCCCTGTCAGAGAGTCAGTGCTGAGGGAGTGGGCACTGTCGGAGGGTCAGTACTGAGTGAGTGGGCACTGTCGGAGGGTCAGTGCTGAGGGAGTGGGCACTGTCAGAGGGTCAGTGCTGAGGGAGTGGGCCCTGTCGGAGGGTCAGTGCTGAGAGAGTGGGCCCTGTCGGAGGGTCAGTGCTGAGGGAGTGGGCACTGTCGGAGGGTCAGTGCTGAGGGAGTGGGCACTGTCGGAGGGTCAGTGCTGAGGGAGCGCCGCACTGTTGGAGGGTCAGTGCTGAGGGAGCGCCGCTGTGTCGGAGGGTCAGTGCTGAGGGAGAGCCGCACTGTCGGAGGGTCAGTGCTGAGGGAGTGCTGCACTGTCGGAGGGTCAGTACTGAGGGAGTGGGCACTGTCGGAGGGTCAGTGCTGAGAGAGTGGGCACTGTCGGAGGGTCAGTGCTGAGGGAGTGGGCACTGTCGGAGGGTCAGTGCTGAGGGAGTGGGCACTGTCGGAGGGTCAGTGCTGAGGGAGTGGGCACTGTCGGAGGGTCAGTGCTGAGGGAGTGCCGCACTGTCAGAGGGTCAGTGCTGAGGGAGCGCTGCACTGTCGTAGGGTCAGTGCTGAGAGAGTGGGCACTGTCGGGGGGTCAGTGCTGAGGGAGTGGGCACTGTCAGAGGGTCAGTGCTGAGGTAGTGGGCCCTGTCGGAGGGTCAGTGCTGAGGGAGTGGGCCCTGTCGGATGGTCAGTGCTGAGGGAGTGGGCACTGTCGGAGGGTCAGTGCTGAGAGAGTGGGCACTGTCGGAGGGTCAGTGCGGAGGGAGTGGGCACTGTCGGAGGGTCAGTGCTGAGGGAGTGGGCACTGTCGGAGGGTCAGTGCTGAGGGAGTGGGCACTGTCGGAGGGTCAGTGCTGAGGGAGTGCCGCACTGTCAGAGGGTCTGTGCTGAGGGAGTGGGCACTGTCGGAGGGTCAGTGTTGAAGGAGTGGGCACTGTCGGAGGGTCAGTGCTGAGGGATTGGGCACTGTCGGAGGGTCAGTGCTGTGGGAGTGGGCACTGTCGGAGGGTCACTGCTGAGGGAGCGCCGCACTGTTGGAGGGTCAGTGCTGAGGGAGTGGGCATCTCGGAGGGTCAGTGCTGTGGGAGTGGGCACTGTCGGAGGGTCAGTGCTGAGGGAGTGGGCACTGTCGGAGGGTCAGTGCTGAGGGAGCGCCGCACTGTCGGAGGGTCAGTGCTGAGGGAGTGGGCACTGTCGGAGGGTCAGTGCTGAGGGAGCGCCGCACTGTCGGAGGGTCAGTGCTGAGGGAGTGTGCCCTGTCGGAGGGTCAGTGCTGAGGGGATGCCGCACTGTCGGAGGGTCAGTGCTGAGGGAGCGCCGCCCTGTCGGAGGGTCAGTGCTGAGGGAGTGCCGCACTGTCGGAGGGTCAGTGCTGAGGGAGTGGGCACTGTCGGAGGATCAGTGCTGAGGGAGTGGGCACTGTCGGAGGGTCAGTGCTGAGGGAGTGGGCCCTGTCGGAGGGTCAGTGCTGAGGGAGTGGGCCCTGTCGGAGGGTCAGTGCTGAGGGAGTGGGCCCTGTCGGAGGGTCAGTGCTGAGGGATTGGGCACGGTCGGAGGGTCAGTGCTGAGGGATTGGGCCCTGTCGGAGGGTCAGTGCTGAGGGAGTGGGCCCTGTCGGAGGGTCAGTGCTGAGGGAGTGGGCCCTGTCGGAGGGTCAGTGCTGAGGGATTGGGCACGGTCGGAGGGTCAGTGCTGAGGGATTGGGCCCTGTCGGAGGGACTGACATGTCACTTTCTCTGAGGGTCTGTGAGGCCGCAGCAATCCCTGGGAACTCAGTGATAAGGCCAGCCTGATCACTGCTGGTTTCTGCCTCCTCCAGATGAACTACATTGCGGGAGCGTTCTACGATGGCATTATGCTTTATGCACACGCTCTGAACGAGACCCTCGCTGCTGGCGGGACCACCAGGAATGGGGTAGCCATTACCCAGCAGATGTGGAACCGAACCTTTCAGGGTAAACTGCCGACAACCAATCCTCCATATCAGTGTGCACGTATCTCCCAGTGAGAGACAGAGGTAACAGATACAGAGAGAGAGGGGGGGGACTGAGAGACACCAGTCAGTGTACAGATATCTCCCTGAGAGAGAGAGGGGGGACTGAGAGACACCAGTCAGTGTACAGATATCTCCCTGAGAGAGAGAGAGGGGACTGAGAGACACCAGTCAGTGTACAGACATCTCTCTGAGAGAGAGGGGACTGAGAGACACCAGTCAGTGTACAGAAATCTCCCTGAGAGAGGGAGAGAGGGGACTGAGAGACACCAGTCAGTGTACAGATATCTCCCTGAGAGAGAGAGGGGGGACTGAGAGACACCAGTCAGTGTACAGATATCTCCCTGAGAGAGAGAGAGGGGACTGAGAGACACCAGTCAGTGTACAGATATCTCCCTGAGAGAGAGAGGGGGGACTGAGAGACAGCAGTCAGTGTACAGATATCTCCCTGAGAGAGGGGACTGAGAGACACCAGTCAGTGTACAGATATCTCCGTGAGAGAGGGGGGACTGAGAGACACCAGTCAGTGTACAGATATCTTCCTGAGAGAGAGGGGGGACTGAGAGACACCAGTCAGTGTACAGATATCTCCCTGAGAGAGATGGGACTGAGAGACACCAGTCAGTGTACAGATATCTCCCTGAGAGAGAGGGGACTGAGAGACACCAGTCAGTGTACAGATATCTCCGTGAGAGAGGGGGGACTGAGAGACACCAGTCAGTGTACAGATATCTCCCTGAGAGAGAGAGGGGACTGAGAGACACCAGTCAGTGTACAGATATCTCCCTGAGAGAGAGAGGGGGGACTGAGAGACACCAGTCAGTGTACAGATATCTCCCTGAGAGAGAGAGGGGACTGAGAGACACCAGTCAGTGTACAGATATCTCCCTGAGAGAGAGGGGACTGAGAGACACCAGTCAGTGTACAGATATCTCCCTGAGAGAGAGAGAGGGGACTAAGAGACACCAGTCAGTGTACAGATATCTTCCTGAGAGAGAGAGAGAGGGGACTGAGAGACACCAGTCAGTGTACAGATATCTCCCTGAGAGAGAGAGGGGGGACTGAGAGACACCAGTCAGTGTACAGATATCTCCCTGAGAGAAGGGGGACTGAGAGACACCAGTCAGTGTACAGATATCTCCGTGAGAGAGGGGGGACTGAGAGACACCAGTCAGTGTACAGATATCTCCCTGAGAGAGAGAGGGGGGACTGAGAGACACCAGTCAGTGTACAGATATCTCCCTGAGAGAGAGAGGGGACTGAGAGACACCAGTCAGTGTACAGATATCTCCCTGAGAGAGAGGGGACTGAGAGACACCAGTCAGTGTACAGATATCTCCCTGAGAGAGAGAGAGGGGACTGAGAGACACCAGTCAGTGTACAGATATCTCCCTGAGAGAGAGAGAGGGGACTGAGAGACACCAGTCAGTGTACAGATATCTCCCTGAGAGAGAGAGGGGGGACTGAGAGACACCAGTCAGTGTACAGATATCTCCCTGAGAGAGAGAGGTGGGACTGAGAGACACCAGTCAGTGTACAGATATCTCCCTGAGAGAGAGAGGGGGGACTGAGAGACACCAGTCAGTGTACAGATATCTCCCTGAGAGAGAGGGGACTGAGAGACACCAGTCAGGGTACAGATATCTCCCTGAGAGAGAGAGGGGGGACTGAGAGACACCAGTCAGTGTACAGATATCTCCCTGAGAGAGAGAGGGGACTGAGAGACACCAGTCAGTGTACAGATATCTCCCTGAGAGAGAGAGGGGGGACTGAGAGACACCAGTCAGTGTACAGATATCTCTCTGAGAGAGAGTGAGGGGACTGAGAGACACCAGTCAGTGTACAGATATTTCCCTGAGAGAGTGAGGGGACTGAGAGACACCAGTCAGTGTACAGATATCTCCCTGAGAGAGAGGGGGGGGACTGAGAGACACCAGTCAGTGTACAGATATCTCCCTGAGAGAGTGAGGGGACTGAGAGACACCAGTCAGTGTACAGATATCTCCCTGAGAGAGGGGACTGAGAGACACCAGTCAGTGTACAGATATCTCCCTAAGAGAGGGGGGACTGAGAGACACCAGTCAGTGTACAGATATCTCCCTGAGAGAGGGGACTGAGAGACACCAGTCAGTGTACAGATATCTCCCTGAGAGAGAGGGGGACTGAGAGACACCAGTTAGTGTACAGTTGTCTCCCTGAGAGAGGGGGGACTGAGAGACACCAGTCAGTGTACAGATATCTCCCTGAGAGAGAGAGGGGACTGAGAGACACCAGTCAGTGTACAGATATCTCCCTGAGAGAGAGAGGGGACTGAGAGACATCAGTCAGTGTACAGATATCTCCCTGAGAGAGAGAGGGGGGACTGAGAGACACCAGTCAGTGTACAGATATCTCTCTGAGAGAGAGTGAGGGGACTGAGAGACACCAGTCAGTGTACAGATATCTCCCTGAGAGAGAGGGGACTGAGAGACACCAGTCAGTGTACAGATATCTCCCTGAGAGAGGGGGGACTGAGAGACACCAGTCAGTGTACAGATATCTCCCTGAGAGAGGGGACTGAGAGACACCAGTCAGTGTACAGATATCTCCCTGAGAGAGAGGGGGACTGAGAGACACCAGTCAGTGTACAGATATCTCCCTGAGAGAGAGGGGGGGGGGGACTGAGAGACACCAGTCAGTGTACAGATATCTCCCTGAGAGAGAGGGGGGGGGGACTGAGAGACACCAGTCAGTGTACAGATATCTCCCTGAGAGAGTGAGGGGACTGAGAGACACCAGTCAGTGTACAGATATCTCCCTGAGAGAGGGGACTGAGAGACACCAGTCAGTGTACAGATATCTCCCTAAGAGAGGGGGGACTGAGAGACACCAGTCAGTGTACAGATATCTCCCTGAGAGAGGGGACTGAGAGACACCAGTCAGTGTACAGATATCTCCCTGAGAGAGAGGGGGACTGAGAGACACCAGTTAGTGTACAGTTGTCTCCCTGAGAGAGGGGGGACTGAGAGACACCAGTCAGTGTACCGATATCTCCCTGAGAGAGGGGACTGAGAGACACCAGTCAGTGTACAGATATCTCCCTGAGAGAGAGAGAGAGGGGACTGAGAGACACCAGTCAGTGTACAGATATCTTCCTGAGAGAGAGGGGGGACTGAGAGACACCAGTCAGTGTACAGATATCTCGCTGAGAGAGGGGACTGAGAGACACCCAGTCAGTGTACAGATATCTCCCTGAGAGAGAGAGGGGGGACTGAGAGACACCAGTCAGTGTACAGATATCTCCCTGAGAGAGAGAGGGGGGACTGAGAGACACCAGTCAGTGTACAGATATCTTCCTGAGAGAGGGGGACTGAGAGACACCAGTCAGTGTACAGATATCTCCCTGAGAGAGAGGGGACTGAGAGACATCAGTCAGTGTACAGATATCTCCCTGAGAGAGAGAGAGGGGGACTGAGAGACACCAGTCAGTGTACAGATATCTCCCTGAGAGAGAGGGGAGCGAGAGACACCAGTCAGTGTACAGATATCTCCCTGAGAGAGGGGGGACTGAGAGACACCAGTCAGTGTACAGATATCTCCCTGAGAGAGAGGGGAGTGAGAGAAACCAGTCAGTGTACAGATATCTCCCTGAGAGAGAGGGGACTGAGAGACACCAGTCAGTGTACAGATATCTCCCTGAGGGAGAGAGAGAGGGGACTGAGAGACACCAGTCAGTGTACAGATATCTCCCTGAGAGAGAGAGAGAGGACTGAGAGACATCAGTCAGTGTACAGATATCTCCCTGACAGAGGGGGGACTGAGAGACATCAGTCAGTGTACAGATATCACCGTGAGAGAGGGGGGACTGAGAGACATCAGTCGGTGTACAGATATCTCCCTGAGAGAGAGGGGAGTGAGAGACACCAGTCAGTGTACAGATATCTCCCTGAGAGAGGGGACTGAGAGACATCAGTCAGTGTACAGATATCTCCCTGAGAGAGAGAGAGAGGGGACTGAGAGACACCAGTCAGTGTACAGATATCTCCCTGAGAGAGAGAGGGGACTGAGAGACACCAGTCAGTGTACAGATATCTCCCTGAGAGAGAGGGGACTGAGAGACACCAGTCAGTGTACAGATATCTCCCTGAGAGAGAGAGAGGGGACTGAGAGACACCAGTCAGTGTACAGATATCTCCCTGAGAGAGAGAGAGAGGGGACTGAGAGACACCAGTCAGTGTACAGATATCTCCCTGAGAGAGAGAGGGGGGACTGAGAGACACCAGTCAGTGTACAGATATCTCCCTGAGAGAGAGAGGTGGGACTGAGAGACACCAGTCAGTGTACAGATATCTCCCTGAGAGAGAGAGGGGGGACTGAGAGACACCAGTCAGTGTACAGATATCTCCCTGAGAGAGAGGGGACTGAGAGACACCAGTCAGGGTACAGATATCTCCCTGAGAGAGAGAGGGGGGACTGAGAGACACCAGTCAGTGTACAGATATCTCCCTGAGAGAGAGAGGGGACTGAGAGACACCAGTCAGTGTACAGATATCTCCCTGAGAGAGAGAGGGGACTGAGAGACATCAGTCAGTGTACAGATATCTCCCTGAGAGAGAAAGGGGGGACTGAGAGACACCAGTCAGTGTACAGATATCTCTCTGAGAGAGAGTGAGGGGACTGAGAGACACCAGTCAGTGTACAGATATCTCCCTGAGAGAGTGAGGGGACTGAGAGACACCAGTCAGTGTACAGATATCTCCCTGAGAGAGAGGGGGGGGACTGAGAGACACCAGTCAGTGTACAGATATCTCCCTGAGAGAGTGAGGGGACTGAGAGACACCAGTCAGTGTACAGATATCTCCCTGAGAGAGGGGACTGAGAGACACCAGTCAGTGTACAGATATCTCCCTAAGAGAGGGGGGACTGAGAGACACCAGTCAGTGTACAGATATCTCCCTGAGAGAGGGGACTGAGAGACACCAGTCAGTGTACAGATATCTCCCTGAGAGAGAGGGGGACTGAGAGACACCAGTTAGTGTACAGTTGTCTCCCTGAGAGAGGGGGGACTGAGAGACACCAGTCAGTGTACCGATATCTCCCTGAGAGAGGGGACTGAGAGACACCAGTCAGTGTACAGATATCTCCCTGAGAGAGAGAGAGAGGGGACTGAGAGACACCAGTCAGTGTACAGATATCTCCCTGAGAGAGAGAGAGAGGGGACTGAGAGACACCAGTCAGTGTACAGATATCTCCCTGAGAGAGAGAGAGGGGACTGAGAGACACCAGTCAGTGTACAGATATCTTCCTGAGAGAGAGGGGGGACTGAGAGACACCAGTCAGTGTACAGATATCTCGCTGAGAGAGGGGACTGAGAGACACCCAGTCAGTGTACAGATATCTCCCTGAGAGAGAGAGGGGGGACTGAGAGACACCAGTCAGTGTACAGATATCTCCCTGAGAGAGAGAGGGGGGACTGAGAGACACCAGTCAGTGTACAGATATCTTCCTGAGAGAGGGGGACTGAGAGACACCAGTCAGTGTACAGATATCTCCCTGAGAGAGAGGGGACTGAGAGACATCAGTCAGTGTACAGATATCTCCCTGAGAGAGAGAGAGGGGGACTGAGAGACACCAGTCAGTGTACAGATATCTCCCTGAGAGAGAGGGGAGCGAGAGACACCAGTCAGTGTACAGATATCTCCCTGAGAGAGGGGGGACTGAGAGACACCAGTCAGTGTACAGATATCTCCCTGAGAGAGAGGGGAGTGAGAGAAACCAGTCAGTGTACAGATATCTCCCTGAGAGAGAGGGGACTGAGAGACACCAGTCAGTGTACAGATATCTCCCTGAGAGAGAGAGAGAGGACTGAGAGACATCAGTCAGTGTACAGATATCTCCCTGACAGAGGGGAGACTGAGAGACATCAGTCAGTGTACAGATATCACCGTGAGAGAGGGGGGACTGAGAGACATCAGTCGGTGTACAGATATCTCCCTGAGAGAGAGGGGAGTGAGAGACACCAGTCAGTGTACAGATATCTCCCTGAGAGAGGGGACTGAGAGACATCAGTCAGTGTACAGATATCTCCCTGAGAGAGAGGGGAGTGAGAGACACCAGTCAGTGTACAGATATCTCCCTGAGAGAGGGGACTGAGAGACATCAGTCAGTGTACAGATATCTCCCTGAGAGAGAGAGGGGACTGAGAGACACCAGTCAGTGTACAGATATCTCCCTGAGAGAGAGAGAGAGAGAGGGGATGAGAGACACCAGTCAGTGTACAGATATCTCCCTGAGAGAGAGAGGGGGGACTGAGAGACATCAGTCTGTGTACAGATATCTCCCTGAGAGAGAGAGAGAGGGGACTGAGAGACACCAGTCAGTGTACAGATATCTCCCTGAGAGAGAGAGGGGACTGAGAGACACCAGTCAGTGTACAGATATCTCCCTGAGAGAGAGAGAGAGGGGACTGAGAGACACCAATCAGTGTACAGATATCTCCCTGAGAGAGAGAGGGGACTGAGAGACAGCAGTCAGTGTACAGATATCTCCCTGAGAGAGGGGACTGAGAGACACCAGTTAGTGTACAGATATCTCCCTGAGAGAGAGAGAGGGGACTGAGAGACATCAGTCAGTGTACAGATATCTCCCTGAGAGAGAGGGGACTGAGAGACACCAGTCAGTGTACAGATATCTCCCTGAGAGAGGGGACTGAGAGACACCAGTCAGTGTACAGATATCTCCCTGAGAGAGGGGGGACTGAGAGACACCAGTCAGTGTACAGATATCTCCCTGAGAGAGGGGACTGAGAGACACCAGTCAGTGTACAGATATCTCCCTGAGAGAGAGAGAGAGGGGGACAGAGAGACACCAGTCAGTGTACAGATATCTCCCTGAGAGAGGGGGGACTGAGAGACACCAGTCAGTGTACAGATATCTCCCTGAGAGAGGGGACTGAGAGACATCAGTCAGTGTACAGATATCTCCCTGAGAGAGGGGGGACTGAGAGACACCAGTCAGTGTACAGATATCTCCCTGAGAGAGGGGACTGAGAGACACCAGTCAGTGTACAGATATCTCACTGAGAGAGAGAGGACTGAGAGACATCAGTCAGTGTACAGATATCTCCCTGAGAGAGGGGACTGAGAGACACCAGTCAGTGTACAGATATCTCCCTGAGAGAGAGAGAGAGGGGACTGAGAGACACCAGTCAGTGTACAGATATCTCCCTGAGAGAGAGAGGGGACTGAGAGACACCAGTCAGTGTACAGATATCTCCCTGAGAGACAGAGAGAGGGGACTGAGAGACACCAGTCAGTGTACAGATATCTCCCTGAGAGAGAGAGGGGGACTGAGAGACACCAGTCAGTGTACAGATATCTCCCTGAGAGAGAGGGGACTGAGAGACACCAGTCAGTGTACAGATATCTTCCTGAGAGAGTGGGGGGACTGAGAGACACCAGTCAGTGTACAGATATCTCGCTGAGAGAGGGGACTGAGAGACACCCAGTCAGTGTACAGATATCTCCCTGAGAGAGAGAGGGGGGACTGAGAGACAGCAGTCAGTGTACAGATATCTTCCTGAGAGAGGGGGACTGAGAGACACCAGTCAGTGTACAGATATCTCCCTGAGAGAGGGGACTGAGAGACACCAGTCAGTGTACAGATATCTCCCTAAGAGAGGGGGGACTGAGAGACACCAGTCAGTGTACAGATATCTCCCTGAGAGAGGGGACTGAGAGACACCAGTCAGTGTACAGATATCTCCCTGAGAGAGAGGGGGACTGAGAGACACCAGTCAGTGTACAGATATCACCCTGAGAGAGGGGACTGAGAGACACCAGTCAGTGTACAGATATCTCCCTGAGAGAGAGAGAGAGGGGACTGAGAGACACCAGTCAGTGTACAGATATCTTCCTGAGAGAGAGGGGGGACTGAGAGACACCAGTCAGTGTACAGATATCTCGCTGAGAGAGGGGACTGAGAGACACCCAGTCAGTGTACAGATATCTCCCTGAGAGAGAGAGGGGGGACTGAGAGACACCAGTCAGTGTACAGATATCTCCCTGAGAGAGAGAGGGGGGACTGAGAGACACCAGTCAGTGTACAGATATCTTCCTGAGAGAGGGGTCTGAGAGACACCAGTCAGTGTACAGATATCTCCCTGAGAGAGAGGGGACTGAGAGACATCAGTCAGTGCACAGATATCTCCCTGAGAGAGAGAGAGGGGGACTGAGAGACACCAGTCAGTGTACAGATATCTCCCTGAGAGAGAGGGGAGCGAGAGACACCAGTCAGTGTACAGATATCTCCCTGAGAGAGGGGGGACTGAGAGACACCAGTCAGTGTACAGATATCTCCCTGAGAGAGAGGGGAGTGAGAGAAACCAGTCAGTGTACAGATATCTCCCTGAGAGAGAGGGGACTGAGAGACACCAGTCAGTGTACAGATATCTCCCTGAGGGAGAGAGAGAGGGGACTGAGAGACACCAGTCAGTGTACAGATATCTCCCTGAGAGAGAGAGAGAGGACTGAGAGACATCAGTCAGTGTACAGATATCTCCCTGACAGAGGGGGGACTGAGAGACATCAGTCAGTGTACAGATATCACCGTGAGAGAGGGGGGACTGAGAGACATCAGTCGGTGTACAGATATCTCCCTGAGAGAGAGGGGAGTGAGAGACACCAGTCAGTGTACAGATATCTCCCTGAGAGAGGGGACTGAGAGACATCAGTCAGTGTACAGATATCTCCCTGAGAGAGAGAGAGAGGGGACTGAGAGACACCAGTCAGTGTACAGATATCTCCCTGAGAGAGAGAGAGGCGAAACTGAGAGACATCAGTCGGTGTACAGATATCTCCCTGAGAGAGAGGGGAGTGAGAGACACCAGTCAGTGTACAGATATCTCCCTGAGAGAGGGGACTGAGAGACATCAGTCAGTGTACAGATATCTCCCTGAGAGAGAGAGGGGACTGAGAGACACCAGTCAGTGTACAGATATCTCCCTGAGAGAGAGAGAGAGAGAGGGGATGAGAGACACCAGTCAGTGTACAGATATCTCCCTGAGAGAGAGAGAGGGGACTGAGAGACATCAGTCTGTGTACAGATATCTCCCTGAGAGAGAGAGAGAGGGGACTGAGAGACACCAGTCAGTGTACAGATATCTCCCTGAGAGAGAGAGGGGACTCAGAGACACCAGTCAGTGTACAGATATCTCCCTGAGAGAGAGAGAGAGGGGACTGAGAGACACCAATCAGTGTACAGATATCTCCCTGAGAGAGGGGACTGAGAGACACCAGTTAGTGTACAGATATCTCCCTGAGAGAGAGAGAGGGGACTGAGAGACATCAGTCAGTGTACAGATATCTCCCTGAGAGAGAGGGGACTGAGAGACACCAGTCAGTGTAAAGATATCTCCCTGAGAGAGTGAGGGGACTGAGAGACACCAGTCAGTGTACAGATATCTCCCTGAGAGAGGGGGGACTGAGAGACACCAGTCAGTGTACAGATATCTCCCTAAGAGAGGGGGGACTGAGAGACACCAGTCAGTGTACAGATATCTCCCTGAGAGAGGGGACTGAGAGACACCAGTCAGTGTACAGATATCTCCCTGAGAGAGAGGGGGACTGAGAGACACCAGTTAGTGTACAGTTGTCTCCCTGAGAGAGGGGGGACTGAGAGACACCAGTCAGTGTACAGATATCTCCCTGAGAGAGGGGACTGAGAGACACCAGTCAGTGTACAGATATCTCCCTGAGAGAGAGAGAGAGGGGACTGAGAGACACCAGTCAGTGTACAGATATCTTCCTGAGAGAGAGGGGGGACTGAGAGACACCAGTCAGTGTACAGATATCTCGCTGAGAGAGGGGACTGAGAGACACCCAGTCAGTGTACAGATATCTCCCTGAGAGAGAGGGGACTGAGAGACACCAGTCAGTGTACAGATATCTCCCTGAGAGAGAGGGGACTGAGAGACACCAGTCAGTGTACAGATATCTCCCTGAGAGAGAGAGAGGGGACTAAGAGACACCAGTCAGTGTACAGATATCTTCCTGAGAGAGAGAGAGAGGGGACTGAGAGACACCAGTCAGTGTACAGATATCTCCCTGAGAGAGAGAGGGGGGACTGAGAGACAGCAGTCAGTGTACAGATATCTCCCTGAGAGAAGGGGGACTGAGAGACACCAGTCAGTGTACAGATATCTCCGTGAGAGAGGGGGGACTGAGAGACACCAGTCAGTGTACAGATATCTCCCTGAGAGAGAGAGGGGGGACTGAGAGACACCAGTCAGTGTACAGATATCTCCCTGAGAGAGAGAGGGGACTGAGAGACACCAGTCAGTGTACAGATATCTCCCTGAGAGAGAGGGGACTGAGAGACACCAGTCAGTGTACAGATATCTCCCTGAGAGAGAGAGAGGGGACTGAGAGACACCAGTCAGTGTACAGATATCTCCCTGAGAGAGAGAGAGAGGGGACTGAGAGACACCAGTCAGTGTACAGATATCTCCCTGAGAGAGAGAGGGGGGACTGAGAGACACCAGTCAGTGTACAGATATCTCCCTGAGAGAGAGAGGGGGGACTGAGAGACACCAGTCAGTGTACAGATATCTCCCTGAGAGAGAGGGGACTGAGAGACACCAGTCAGGGTACAGATATCTCCCTGAGAGAGAGAGGGGGGACTGAGAGACACCAGTCAGTGTACAGATATCTCCCTGAGAGAGAGAGGGGACTGAGAGACACCAGTCAGTGTACAGATATCTCCCTGAGAGAGAGAGGGGACTGAGAGACATCAGTCAGTGTACAGATATCTCCCTGAGAGAGAGAGGGGGGACTGAGAGACACCAGTCAGTGTACAGATATCTCTCTGAGAGAGAGTGAGGGGACTGAGAGACACCAGTCAGTGTACAGATATCTCCCTGAGAGAGTGAGGGGACTGAGAGACACCAGTCAGTGTACAGATATCTCCCTGAGAGAGAGGGGGGGGACTGAGAGACACCAGTCAGTGTACAGATATCTCCCTGAGAGAGTGAGGGGACTGAGAGACACCAGTCAGTGTACAGATATCTCCCTGAGAGAGGGGACTGAGAGACACCAGTCAGTGTACAGATATCTCCCTAAGAGAGGGGGGACTGAGAGACACCAGTCAGTGTACAGATATCTCCCTGAGAGAGGGGACTGAGAGACACCAGTCAGTGTACAGATATCTCCCTGAGAGAGAGGGGGACTGAGAGACACCAGTTAGTGTACAGTTGTCTCCCTGAGAGAGGGGGGACTGAGAGACACCAGTCAGTGTACAGATATCTCCCTGAGAGAGGGGACTGAGAGACACCAGTCAGTGTACAGATATCTCCCTGAGAGAGAGAGAGAGGGGACTGAGAGACACCAGTCAGTGTACAGATATCTTCCTGAGAGAGAGGGGGGACTGAGAGACACCAGTCAGTGTACAGATATCTCGCTGAGAGAGGGGACTGAGAGACACCCAGTCAGTGTACAGATATCTCCCTGAGAGAGAGAGGGGGGACTGAGAGACACCAGTCAGTGTACAGATATCTCCCTGAGAGAGAGAGGGGGGACTGAGAGACACCAGTCAGTGTACAGATATCTTCCTGAGAGAGGGGGACTGAGAGACACCAGTCAGTGTACAGATATCTCCCTGAGAGAGAGGGGACTGAGAGACATCAGTCAGTGTACAGATATCTCCCTGAGAGAGAGAGAGGGGGACTGAGAGACACCAGTCAGTGTACAGATATCTCCCTGAGAGAGAGGGGAGCGAGAGACACCAGTCAGTGTACAGATATCTCCCTGAGAGAGGGGGGACTGAGAGACACCAGTCAGTGTACAGATATCTCCCTGAGAGAGAGGGGAGTGAGAGAAACCAGTCAGTGTACAGATATCTCCCTGAGAGAGAGGGGACTGAGAGACACCAGTCAGTGTACAGATATCTCCCTGAGGGAGAGAGAGAGGGGACTGAGAGACACCAGTCAGTGTACAGATATCTCCCTGAGAGAGAGAGAGAGGACTGAGAGACATCAGTCAGTGTACAGATATCTCCCTGACAGAGGGGGGACTGAGAGACATCAGTCAGTGTACAGATATCTCCGTGAGAGAGGGGGGACTGAGAGACATCAGTCGGTGTACAGATATCTCTCTGAGAGAGAGTGAGGGGACTGAGAGACACCAGTCAGTGTACAGATATCTCCCTGAGAGAGTGAGGGGACTGAGAGACACCAGTCAGTGTACAGATATCTCCCTGAGAGAGAGGGGGGGGACTGAGAGACACCAGTCAGTGTACAGATATCTCCCTGAGAGAGTGAGGGGACTGAGAGACACCAGTCAGTGTACAGATATCTCCCTGAGAGAGGGGACTGAGAGACACCAGTCAGTGTACAGATATCTCCCTAAGAGAGGGGGGACTGAGAGACACCAGTCAGTGTACAGATATCTCCCTGAGAGAGGGGACTGAGAGACACCAGTCAGTGTACAGATATCTCCCTGAGAGAGAGGGGGACTGAGAGACACCAGTTAGTGTACAGTTGTCTCCCTGAGAGAGGGGGGACTGAGAGACACCAGTCAGTGTACAGATATCTCCCTGAGAGAGGGGACTGAGAGACACCAGTCAGTGTACAGATATCTCCCTGAGAGAGAGAGAGAGGGGACTGAGAGACACCAGTCAGTGTACAGATATCTTCCTGAGAGAGAGGGGGGACTGAGAGACACCAGTCAGTGTACAGATATCTCGCTGAGAGAGGGGACTGAGAGACACCCAGTCAGTGTACAGATATCTCCCTGAGAGAGAGAGGGGGGACTGAGAGACACCAGTCAGTGTACAGATATCTCCCTGTGAGAGAGAGTGGGGACTGAGAGACACCAGTCAGTGTACAGATATCTTCCTGAGAGAGAGGGGACTGAGAGACATCAGTCAGTGTACAGATATCTCCCTGAGAGAGAGGGGACTGAGAGACACCAGTCAGTGTACAGATATCTCCCTGAGAGAGAGGGGACTGAGAGACACCAGTCAGTGTACAGATATCTCCCTGAGAGAGAGGGGACTGAGAGACATCAGTCAGTGTACAGATATCTCCCTGAGAGAGAGAGAGGGGGACTGAGAGACACCAGTCAGTGTACAGATATCTCCCTGAGAGAGAGGGGAGCGAGAGACACCAGTCAGTGTACAGATATCTCCCTGAGAGAGGGGGGACTGAGAGACACCAGTCAGTGTACAGATATCTCCCTGAGAGAGAGGGGAGTGAGAGAAACCAGTCAGTGTACAGATATCTCCCTGAGAGAGAGGGGACTGAGAGACACCAGTCAGTGTACAGATATCTCCCTGAGGGAGAGAGAGAGGGGACTGAGAGACACCAGTCAGTGTACAGATATCTTCCTGAGAGAGAGGGGGGACTGAGAGACACCAGTCAGTGTACAGATATCTCCCTGAGAGAGAGAGAGAGGACTGAGAGACATCAGTCAGTGTACAGATATCTCCCTGACAGAGGGGGGACTGAGAGACATCAGTCAGTGTACAGATATCACCGTGAGAGAGGGGGGACTGAGAGACATCAGTCGGTGTACAGATATCTCCCTGAGAGAGAGGGGAGTGAGAGACACCAGTCAGTGTACAGATATCTCCCTGAGAGAGGGGACTGAGAGACATCAGTCAGTGTACAGATATCTCCCTGAGAGAGAGAGAGAGGGGACTGAGAGACACCAGTCAGTGTACAGATATCTCCCTGAGAGAGAGAGAGAGGACTGAGAGACATCAGTCAGTGTACAGATATCTCCCTGACAGAGGGGGGACTGAGAGACATCAGTCAGTGTACAGATATCTCCGTGAGAGAGGGGGGACTGAGAGACATCAGTCGGTGTACAGATATCTCCCTGAGAGAGAGGGGAGTGAGAGACACCAGTCAGTGTACAGATATCTCCCTGAGAGAGAGAGAGAGGGGGACAGAGAGACACCAGTCAGTGTACAGATATCTCCCTGAGAGAGGGGGGACTGAGAGACACCAGTCAGTGTACAGATATCTCCCTGAGAGAGGGGACTGAGAGACACCAGTCAGTGTACAGATATCTCCCTGAGAGAGAGGGGGACTGAGAGACACCAGTTAGTGTACAGTTGTCTCCCTGAGAGAGGGGGGACTGAGAGACACCAGTCAGTGTACAGATATCTCCCTGAGAGAGGGGACTGAGAGACACCAGTCAGTGTACAGATATCTCCCTGAGAGAGAGAGAGAGGGGACTGAGAGACACCAGTCAGTGTACAGATATCTTCCTGAGAGAGAGGGGGGACTGAGAGACACCAGTCAGTGTACAGATATCTCGCTGAGAGAGGGGACTGAGAGACACCCAGTCAGTGTACAGATATCTCCCTGAGAGAGAGAGGGGGGACTGAGAGACACCAGTCAGTGTACAGATATCTCCCTGAGAGAGAGAGGGGGGACTGAGAGACACCAGTCAGTGTACAGATATCTTCCTGAGAGAGGGGGACTGAGAGACACCAGTCAGTGTACAGATATCTCCCTGAGAGAGAGGGGACTGAGAGACATCAGTCAGTGTACAGATATCTCCCTGAGAGAGAGAGAGGGGGACTGAGAGACACCAGTCAGTGTACAGATATCTCCCTGAGAGAGAGGGGAGCGAGAGACACCAGTCAGTGTACAGATATCTCCCTGAGAGAGGGGGGACTGAGAGACACCAGTCAGTGTACAGATATCTCCCTGAGAGAGAGGGGAGTGAGAGAAACCAGTCAGTGTACAGATATCTCCCTGAGAGAGAGGGGACTGAGAGACACCAGTCAGTGTACAGATATCTCCCTGAGGGAGAGAGAGAGGGGACTGAGAGACACCAGTCAGTGTACAGATATCTCCCTGAGAGAGAGAGAGAGGACTGAGAGACATCAGTCAGTGTACAGATATCTCCCTGACAGAGGGGGGACTGAGAGACATCAGTCAGTGTACAGATATCTCCGTGAGAGAGGGGGGACTGAGAGACATCAGTCGGTGTACAGATATCTCTCTGAGAGAGAGTGAGGGGACTGAGAGACACCAGTCAGTGTACAGATATCTCCCTGAGAGAGTGAGGGGACTGAGAGACACCAGTCAGTGTACAGATATCTCCCTGAGAGAGAGGGGGGGGACTGAGAGACACCAGTCAGTGTACAGATATCTCCCTGAGAGAGTGAGGGGACTGAGAGACACCAGTCAGTGTACAGATATCTCCCTGAGAGAGGGGACTGAGAGACACCAGTCAGTGTACAGATATCTCCCTAAGAGAGGGGGGACTGAGAGACACCAGTCAGTGTACAGATATCTCCCTGAGAGAGGGGACTGAGAGACACCAGTCAGTGTACAGATATCTCCCTGAGAGAGAGGGGGACTGAGAGACACCAGTTAGTGTACAGTTGTCTCCCTGAGAGAGGGGGGACTGAGAGACACCAGTCAGTGTACAGATATCTCCCTGAGAGAGGGGACTGAGAGACACCAGTCAGTGTACAGATATCTCCCTGAGAGAGAGAGAGAGGGGACTGAGAGACACCAGTCAGTGTACAGATATCTTCCTGAGAGAGAGGGGGGACTGAGAGACACCAGTCAGTGTACAGATATCTCGCTGAGAGAGGGGACTGAGAGACACCCAGTCAGTGTACAGATATCTCCCTGAGAGAGAGAGGGGGGACTGAGAGACACCAGTCAGTGTACAGATATCTCCCTGTGAGAGAGAGTGGGGACTGAGAGACACCAGTCAGTGTACAGATATCTTCCTGAGAGAGAGGGGACTGAGAGACATCAGTCAGTGTACAGATATCTCCCTGAGAGAGAGGGGACTGAGAGACACCAGTCAGTGTACAGATATCTCCCTGAGAGAGAGGGGACTGAGAGACACCAGTCAGTGTACAGATATCTCCCTGAGAGAGAGGGGACTGAGAGACATCAGTCAGTGTACAGATATCTCCCTGAGAGAGAGAGAGGGGGACTGAGAGACACCAGTCAGTGTACAGATATCTCCCTGAGAGAGAGGGGAGCGAGAGACACCAGTCAGTGTACAGATATCTCCCTGAGAGAGGGGGGACTGAGAGACACCAGTCAGTGTACAGATATCTCCCTGAGAGAGAGGGGAGTGAGAGAAACCAGTCAGTGTACAGATATCTCCCTGAGAGAGAGGGGACTGAGAGACACCAGTCAGTGTACAGATATCTCCCTGAGGGAGAGAGAGAGGGGACTGAGAGACACCAGTCAGTGTACAGATATCTCCCTGAGAGAGAGAGAGAGGACTGAGAGACATCAGTCAGTGTACAGATATCTCCCTGACAGAGGGGGGACTGAGAGACATCAGTCAGTGTACAGATATCTCCGTGAGAGAGGGGGGACTGAGAGACATCAGTCGGTGTACAGATATCTCCCTGAGAGAGAGGGGAGTGAGAGACACCAGTCAGTGTACAGATATCTCCCTGAGAGAGGGGACTGAGAGACATCAGTCAGTGTACAGATATCTCCCTGAGAGAGAGAGAGAGAGGGGACTGAGAGACACCAGTCAGTGTACAGATATCTCCCTGAGAGAGAGAGGGGACTGAGAGACACCAGTCAGTGTACAGATATCTCCCTGAGAGAGAGAGAGAGAGAGGGGATGAGAGACACCAGTCAGTGTACAGATATCTCCCTGAGAGAGAGAGAGGGGACTGAGAGACATCAGTCTGTGTACAGATATCTCCCTGAGAGAGAGAGAGAGAGAGGGGACTGAGAGACACCAGTCAGTGTACAGATATCTCCCTGAGAGAGAGAGGGGACTGAGAGACACCAGTCAGTGTACAGATATCTCCCTGAGAGAGAGAGAGAGGGGACTGAGAGACACCAATCAGTGTACAGATATCTCCCTGAGAGAGGGGACTGAGAGACACCAGTTAGTGTACAGATATCTCCCTGAGAGAGAGAGAGGGGACTGAGAGACATCAGTCAGTGTACAGATATCTCCCTGACAGAGAGGGGACTGAGAGACACCAGTCAGTGTACAGATATCTCCCTGAGAGAGGGGACTGAGAGACACCAGTCAGTGTACAGATATCTCCCTGAGAGAGGGGGGACTGAGAGACACCAGTCAGTGTACAGATATCTCCCTGAGAGAGGGGACTGAGAGACACCAGTCAGTGTACAGATATCTCCCTGAGAGAGAGAGAGAGGGGGACAGAGAGACACCAGTCAGTGTACAGATATCTCCCTGAGAGAGGGGGGACTGAGAGACACCAGTCAGTGTACAGATATCTCCCTGAGAGAGGGGACTGAGAGACATCAGTCAGTGTACAGATATCTCCCTGAGAGAGGGGGGACTGAGAGACACCAGTCACTGTACAGATATCTCCCTGAGAGAGGGGACTGAGAGACACCAGTCAGTGTACAGATATCTCACTGAGAGAGAGAGGACTGAGAGACATCAGTCAGTGTACAGATATCTCCCTGAGAGAGGGGACTGAGAGACACCAGTCAGTGTACAGATATCTCCCTGAGAGAGAGAGGACTGAGAGACATCAGTCAGTGTACAGATATCTCCCTGAGAGAGGGGGGACTGAGAGACATCAGTCAGTGTACAGATATCTCCCTGAGAGAGGGGACTGAGAGACACCAGTCAGTGTACAGATATCTCCCTGAGAGAGAGAGAGAGGGGACTGAGAGACACCAGTCAGTGTACAGATATCTCCCTGAGAGAGAGAGGGGACTGAGAGACACCAGTCAGTGTACAGATATCTCCCTGAGAGACAGAGAGAGGGGACTGAGAGACACCAGTCAGTGTACAGATATCTCCCTGAGAGAGAGAGGGGGACTGAGAGACACCAGTCAGTGTACAGATATCTCCCTGAGAGAGAGGGGACTGAGAGACACCAGTCAGTGTACAGATATCTTCCTGAGAGAGTGGGGGGACTGAGAGACACCAGTCAGTGTACAGATATCTCGCTGAGAGAGGGGACTGAGAGACACCCAGTCAGTGTACAGATATCTCCCTGAGAGAGAGAGGGGGGCCTGAGAGACACCAGTCAGTGTACAGATATCTTCCTGAGAGAGGGGGACTGAGAGACACCAGTCAATGTACAGATATCTCCCTGAGAGAGAGGGGACTGAGAGACACCAGTCAGTGTACAGAAATGTCTCTGAGAGAGAGGGGACTGAGAGACACCAGTCAGTGTACAGATATCTCCCTGAGAGAGAGGGGGGACTGAGAGACACCAGCCAGTGTAAAGATTTCTCCCTGAGAGAGGGGGGACTGAGAGACACCAGTCAGTGTACAGATATCTCCCTGAGAGAGGGGGGACTGAGAGACACCAGTCAGTGTACAGATATCTCTCTGAGAGAGAGGGGACTGAGAGACACCAGTCAGTGTACAGATATCTCCCTGAGGGAGAGAGAGAGGGGACTGAGAGACACCAGTCAGTGTACAGATATCTCCCTGAGATAGAGAGAGAGAGGGGACTGAGAGACACCAGTCAGTGTACAGATATCTCCCTGAGAGAGAGAGAGGGGACTGAGAGACACCAGTCAGTGTACAGATATCTCCCTGAGAGAGAGAGAGAGGGGACTGAGAGACACCAGTCAGTGTACAGATATCTCCCTGAGAGAGAGAGGGGGACTGAGAGACACCAGTCAGTGTACAGATATCTCCCTGAGAGAGAGAGGGGGGACTGAGAAACACCAGTCAGTGTACAGATATCTCCCTGAGAGAGAGAGAGGGTACTGAGAGACACCAGTCAGTGTACAGATATCTCCCTGAGAGAGAGGGGACTGAGAGACACCAGTCAGTGTACAGATATCTCCCTGAGAGAGAGGGGGACTGAGAGACACCAGTCAGTGTACAGATATCTCCCTGAGAGAGAGAGGGGGGACTGAGAGACACCAGTCAGTGTACAGATATCTCCCTGAGAGAGAGAGGGGGGACTGAGAGACACCAGTCAGTGTACAGATATCTCCCTGAGAGAGAGGGGACTGAGAGACACCAGTCAGTGTACAGATATCTTCCTGAGAGAGAGGGGGGACTGAGAGACACCAGTCAGTGTACAGATATCACCCTGAGAGAGGGGACTGAGAGACACCAGTCAGTGTACAGATATCTCCCTGAGAGAGAGAGAGGGGACTGAGAGACACCAGTCAGTGTACAGATATCTCCCTGAGAGAGAGGGGACTGAGAGACACCAGTCAGTGTACAGATATCTCCCTGAGAGAGAGGGGACTGAGAGACACCAGTCAGTGTACAGATATCTCTCTGAGAGAGAGAGAGGGGGGACTGAGAGACACCAGTCAGTGTACAGAAATGTCTCTGAGAGAGAGGGGACTGAGAGACACCAGTCAGTGTACAGATATCTCCCTGAGAGAGAGAGGGGGGACTGAGAGACTGGGAAACCCTGGATTTTGTGCTGGAGTGCAATGATAGTCTCTCTGGTCTACATAGCCCTGACCGTGCAGTTGGTGGACGGGACAGTGACCGTGACTGAATGACTGGTTGTTTACGTCTCTGATCATGGTTACCTGTCAGTCCCATCCATCTAAATGCTGTGAGACAGTGTGTGAATGTGGTGGGGGGCGGGGGGGGGAATGTAGGGTAAGGGAGGTGGGGTTATGGGGGGGTTGGGGTGGCACTGGGGTCATTAAGCTGTCCATTCCAGAAATTCAGAATACTTATTCATCCTTTCCATTGTGTAGGAGTGACTGGGTTCCTGAAGATGGATGAGAATGGTGACAGAGAGAATGATTACTCCCTCTGGGACATGACCGATCCCAGTCTCGGAACGTTCCAGGTCAGTATTCACACAGGATTTTAGCTTCAGTCTCCGAAACCATCTGATCAGGAACACCTCCGTCTCACTGTCAGATCATTCCGAATCAATGTCAGTGTACACATGGTCACGACTGACCCCCCGACAGGGCCCACTCCCTCAGCACTGACCCCCAGACAGGGCCCGCTCCCTCAGCACTGACCCCCCGACAGGGCCCACTCCCTTGGCACTGACCCTCCGACAGGGCCTGCTCCCTCGGCACTGACCCTCCGACAGGGCCCACTCCCTCAGCACTGACCCCCCGACAGGGCCCACTCCCTCAGCACTGACCCTCCGACAGTGCCCGCTCCCTCAGCACTGACCCTCCAACAGTGCCCGCTCCCTCAGCACTGACCCTCCAACAGTGCCCGCTCCCTCAGCACTGACCCTCCAACAGTGCCCACTCCCTCAGCACTGACCCCCCGACAGGGCCCGCTCCCTCAGCACTGACCCTCCAACAGTGCCCACTCCCTCAGCACTGACCCTCCGACAGGGCCCACTCCCGCAGCACTGACCTCCCGACAGGGCCCGCTCCCTCAGCACTGACCCTCCGACAGGGCCCGATCCCTCAGCACTGACCCTCTGACAGGGCCCACTCCCTCAGCACTGACCCCCCGACAGGGCCCACTCCCTCAGCACTGACCCCCCGACAGGGCCCACTCCCTCAGCACTGACCCTCCGACTGGGCCAGCTCCCTCAGCACTGACCCTCCGACAGGGCCCGCTCCCTCAGCACTGACCCACCGACAGGGCCCGCTCCCTCAGCACTGACCCTCCGACAGGGCCAGCTCCCTCAGCACTGACCCTCCGACAGGGCCCGCTCCCTCAGCACTGACCCTCCGACAGGGCCCGCTCCCTCAGCACTGACCCCCCGATAGGGCACACTCCCTCAGCACTGACCCCCCGACAGGTACCGCTCCCTTAGCACTGACCCTCCGACAGGGCCCGCTCCCTCAGTACTGACCCCCCGACAGGGCCCGATCCCTCAGCACTGACCCTCCGACAGGGCCCGCTCCCTCAGTACTGACCCCCCGACAGGGCCCGCTCCCTCAGCACTGACCCCCCGACAGGGCCCGCTCCCTCAGCACAGACCCCCTGATAGGGCCCACTCCCTCAGCACTGACCCCCCGACAGGTACCGCTCCCTTAGCACTGACCCTCCGACAGGGCCCGCTCCCTCAGTACTGACCCCCCGACAGGGCCCGCTCCCTCAGCACTGACCCTCCGACAGGGCCCGCTCCCTCAGCACTGACCCTCCGACAGTGCGGCACTCCCTCAGCACTGACCCTCCGACTGTGCCCACTCCCTCAGCACCGACCCTCTGACAGTGCAGCACTCCCTCAGCGCTGACCCTCCGACAGTGCGGCACTCCCTCAGTACTGACCCTCCGACAGTGCCCACTCCCTCTGCACTGACCCCCCGACAGGGCCCACTCCCTCAGTCCTGAGCCTCCGACAGGGCCCACTCCCTCAGCACTGACCCTCCGACAGGGCCCACTCCCTCAGCACTGACCCTCCGACAGGGCCCACTCCCTCAGCACTGACCCCCCGACAGAGCCCGCTCCCTCAGTACTGACCCTCCGACAGGGCCCACTCCCTCACCACTGACCCTCCGACAGGGCCTGCTCCCTCAGCACTGACCCCCCGACAGGGCCCACTCGCTCAGCACTGACCCCCCGACAGGGCCCACTCCCTCAGCACTGACCATCCGACAGGGCCCACTCCCTCAGCACTGAACCTCTGACAGGGCCCGCTCCCTCAGCACTGACCCCCCGACAGGGCCCACTCCCTCAGCACTGACCACCCGACAGGGCCCGCTCCCTCAGTACTGACCCTCCGACAGGGCCCGCTCCCTCAGCACTGACCCTCCGACAGTGCGGTACTCCCTCAGCACTGACCCTCCGACAGGGCCCGCTCCCTCAGCACTAACCCTCCGACAGGGCCCGCTCCCTCAGTACTGACCCTCCGACAGTGCGGCACTCCCTCAGCACTGACCCTCCGACAGGGCCCGCTCCCTCAGCACTAACCCTCCGACAGGGCCCGCTCCCTCAGCACTAACCCTCCGACAGGGCCCGCTCCCTCAGTACTGACCCTCCGACAGTGCGGCACTCCCTCAGCACTGACACGCCGACAGGGCCCGCTCCCTCAGTACTGACCCTCCAACAGGGCCCGCTCCCTCAGCACTGACCCTCCGACAGTGCCCACTCCCTCAGCACTGAGCCTCCGACAGGGCCCGCTCCCTCAGCACTGACCATCCAACAGGGCCCGCTCCCTCAGCACTGACCCTCCGACAGTGCCCACTCCCTCAGCACTGAGCCCCCGACAGGGCCCGCTCCCTCAGCACTGACCCTCCGACAGGGCCCGCTCCCTCAGCACTGACCCTCCGACTGTGCCCACTCCCTCAGCACTGACCCTCTGACAGTGCAGCAGTCCCTCAGCGCTGACCCTCCGACAGTGCGGCACTCCCTCAGCACTGACCCTCTGACAGTGCGGCACTCCCTCAGCACTGACCCTCCGACAGTGCCCACTCCCTCAGCACTGACCCTCTGACAGTGCGGCACTCCCTCAGCACTGACCCTCCGACAGTGCCCACTCCCTCAGCACTATCCCTCCGACTGTGCCCACTCCCTCAGCACTGACCCTCCGACAGTGCGGCACTCCCTCAGCACTGACCCTCTGACAGTGCGGCACTCCCTTAGCGCTGACCCTCTGACAGTGCCCACTCCCTCAGCACTGACCCTCTGACAGTGCAGCACTCCCTCAGCACTGACCCTCCGACAGTGCGGCACTCCCTCAGCACTGACCCTCTGACAGTGCGGCACTCCCTCAGCACTGACCCTCCGACAGTGCCCACTCCCTCAGCACTGACCCTCTGACAGTGCGGCACTCCCTCAGCACTGACCCTCCGACAGTGCCCACTCCCTCAGCACTATCCCTCCGACTGTGCCCACTCCCTCAGCACTGACCCTCCGACAGGGCCCACTCCTTCAGCACTGACCCTCCGACTGTGCCCACTCCCTCAGCACTGACCCTCCGACAGTACGGCACTCCCTCAGCACTGACCCTCCGACAGTGTCCACTCCCTCAGCACTGACCCTCCGACAAGGCCCATTTCTTCAGCACTGACCCTCCGACAGTGCCCACTCCCTCAGCACTGACCCTCTGACAGTGTGGCACTCCCTCAGCACTGACCCTCCGACAGTGCCCACTCCCTCAGCACTGACCCTCCGACAGGGCCCACTCCCTCAGCGCTGACCTTCCGACAGGGCCTACTCCCTCAGCGCTGACCCTCCGACAGGGCCCACTCCCTCAGCGCTGAACCTCCGACTGTGCCCACTCCCTCAGCACTGACCCTCTGACAGGGCCCGCTCTCTCAGTACTGACCCCCCAACAGGGCCCGCTCCCTCAGCACTGACCCCCCGACAGGGCCAGCTCCCTCAGCACTGACCCCCCGACAGGGCCCGCTCCCTCAGCACTGACCCCCCGATAGGGCACACTCCCTCAGCACTGACCCCCCGACAGGGCCCGCTCCCTCAGCACTGACCCTCCGACAGGGCCCGCTCCCTCAGCACTGACCCTCCGACAGGGCCCGCTCCCTCAGTACTGACCCCCCGACAGGGCCCGCTCCCTCAGCACTGACCCTCTGACAGTGCGGCACTCCCTCAGCACTGACCATCTGACAGTGCGGCACTCCCTCAGCGCTGACCCTCTGACAGTGCCCACTCCCTCAGCACTGACTCTCTGACAGTGCAGCACTCCCTCAGCGCTGACCCTCCGACAGTGCGGCACTCCCTCAGCACTGACCCTCCGACAGTGCGGCACTCCCTCAGCGCTGACCCTCTGACAGTGCCCACTCCCTCAGCACTGACCCTCTGACAGTGCGGCACTCCCTCAGCACTGACCCTCCGACTGTGCCCACTCCCTCAGCACTGACCCTCCGACAGGGCCCACTCCCTCAGCGCTGAGCCTCCGACTGTGCCCACTCCCTCAGCACTGACCCTCCGACAGTGCGGTACTCCCTCAGCACTGACGCTCCAACAGTGCCCACTCCCTCAGCACTGACCCTCCGACAGTGCCCACTCCCTCAGCAGTGACCGTCTGACAGTGCCCACTCCCTCAGCCCTGACTCTACGACAGTGCCCACTCCCTCTGCATTGACCCTCTGACAGTGCGGCGCTCCCTCAGCGCTGACCCTCTGACAGTGCGACACTCCCTCAGCACTGACCCTCTGACTGTGCCCACTCCCTCAGCACTGACCCTCCGACAGGGCCCACTCCTTCAGCACTGACCCTCCGACAGTGCCCACTCCCTCAGCACTGACCCTCCGACAGTACAGCACCCCCTCAGCACTGACCCTCCCACAGTGTCCACTCCCTCAGCACTGACCCTCTGACAGGGCCCACTCCCTCAGCACTGACCCTCTGACAGTGCCCACTCCCTCAGCACTGATCCTCCGACAGTGCCCTCTCCCTCAGCACTGACCCTCTGACAGGGCCCACTCCCTCAGCACTGACCCTCCGACAGTGCCCTCTCCCTCAGCACTGACCCTCTGACAGGGCCCACTCCCTCAGCACTGACCCTCCGACAGGGCCCACTCCCTCAGCGCTGACCCTCCGACAGGGCCCACTCCCTCAGCACTGACCCTCCGACAGTGCGGCACTCCCTCAGCACTGACCCTCCGACAGGGCCACTCCCTCAGCACTGACCCTCTGACAGTGCCCACTCCCTCAGCACTGACCCCTCCGACAGTGCCCACTCCCTCAGCACTGACCCTCCGACAGTGCGGCACTCCCTCAGCACTGACCTTCCCACAGCACTGACTCTCCGACAGTGCCCACTCCCTCAGCACTGACCCTCCGACAGGGCCCACTCCCTCAGCGCTGACCCTCCGACAGGGCCCACTCCCTCAGCGCTGACGCTCCGACTGTGCCCACTCCCTCAGCGCTGACCCTCCGACAGGGCCCACTCCCTCAGTACTGACCCTCCGACAGTGCGGCACTCCCTCAGCACTGACCCTCCGACAGGGCCACTCCCTCAGCACTGACCCTCCGACAGTGCCCACTCCCTCAGCACTGACCCCTCCGACAGTGCCCACTCCCTCAGCACTGACCCTCCGACAGTGCGGCACTCCCTCAGCACTGACCCTCTGACAGTGCGGCACTCCCTCAGCAATGACCTTGCAACAGGGCCCACTCCCACAGCACTGACCCCTCCGACAGTGCGGCACTCCCTCAGCACTGACCCTCTGACAGTGCGGCACTCCCTCAGCACTGACCCTCTGACAGTGCGGCACTCCCTCAGCACTGACCCTCCGACAGGGCCACTCCCTCAGCACTGACTCTCCGACAGTGCTCAATCCCTCAGCACTGACCCTCCGACAGGGCCCACTCCCTTAGCACTGACCCCCACGACAGGGCCCACTCCCTCAGCACTGACCCTCCGACAGTGCGGAACTCCCTCAGCACTGACCCTCCGACAGTGCCCACTCCCTCAGCACTGACCCTCTGACAGTGCGGCACTCCCTCAGCACTGACCCTTCGACAGTGCCCGCTCCCTCAGCACTGACCCTCCGACAGTGCCCGCTCCCTCAGCACTGACCCTCTGACAGGGCCCACTCCCTCAGCACTGACCCTCCGACAGTGCCCGCTCCCTCAGCACTGACCCTCTGACAGTGCGCCCTCCCTCAGCACTGACCCTTGGACAGTGCCCACTCCCTCAGCACTGACCCTCCGATAGCGCCTGCTCCCTCAGCACTGACCCTCTGACAGTGCGCCCTCCCTCAGCACTGACCCTCTGACAGTGCCCACTCCCTCAGCACTGACCCTCCGACAGTGCCCACTCCCTCAGCACTGACCCTCCGACAGTGCCCGCTCCCTCAGCACTGACCCTCTGACAGTGCGCCCTCCCTCAGCACTGACCCTCCGACAGTGCCCACTCCCTCAGCACTGACCCTCCGACAGTGCCTGCTCCCTCAGCACTGACCCTCTGACAGTGCGCCCTCCCTCAGCACTGACCCTCTGACAGTGCGCCCTCCCTCAGCACTGACCCTCAAACAGGGCCCACTCCCTCAGCACTGACCCTCCGACAGTGCCCACTCCCTCAGCACTGACCCTCTGACAGTGCGCCCTCCCTCAGCACTGACCCTCCGACAGTGCCCACTCCCTCAGCGCTGACCCTCCGACAGTGCCCGCTCCCTCAGCACTGACCCTCCGACAGTGCCTGCTCCCTCAGCACTGACCCCCCGACAGTGCCCACTCCCTCAGCACTGACCCTCCGACAGGGCCCGCTCCCTCAGCACTGACCCTTGGACAGTGCCCACTCCCTCAGCACTGACCCTCCGACAGTGCCCACTCCCTCAGCACTGACTCTCCGACAGTGCCCACTCCCTCAGCACTGACCCTTCAACAGTGCCCACTCCCTCAGCACTGACCCTCTGACAGTGCCCACTCCCTCAGCACTGACTCTCCGACAGTGCCCACTCCCTCAGCACTGACCCTCCGACAGGGCCCACTCCCTCAGCGCTGACCCTCCGACAGTGCCCACTCCCTCAGCACTGACTCTCCGACAGTGCCCACTCCCTCAGCACTGACCCTTCAACAGTGCCCACTCCCTCAGCACTGACCCTCTGACAGTGCGGCACTCCCTCAGCACTGACTCTCCGACAGTGCCCACTCCCTCAGCACTGACCCTCCGACAGTGCCCGCTCCCTCAGCACTGACCCTCCGACAGGGCCCACTCCCTCAGCGCTGGGCCATGCTGACTGTGTCCGTGTGTCGGTCGCTGGGAGTATCTGACCATGTGCCACGTTACACGTTGCCGTTGTCTCTCTCCTGTGGCTCCCTCAGGTTGTGTCTCAGTATAACGGTACTCTGAAGAAGATCCTGCCCGTTCCCGGCGTTGCCATTCACTGGCCTGGGGACGTCGTGCCAAAGGATGTGCCACCGTGTGGTTTTGACAACGAGAGCATTTCCTGCAGGAGAGGTCAGTGGCTGTTCACAGTGCAGCCCAGGGGGTGGCCCTTACCCCTTCCTGTCTCCCCCTTCCCCTCTCTCCTTCTCACTCTCTCTGTCTCTCTCTGTCCTTTCCCTCTCTCTCTCCCACTCCCTCTGTCATTGATGTGGGTGAGTTGACCCTCTGCTACTAAATATTTCTCTGTGTCCTATCCCTCTCTCTCTCTTTCTCACACGCTCTCTCTCTCCCTCTCTCTCTCTCACTCTCTTTCTCACACACTCTCTCTCTCCCTCTCTCTCTCTCACTCTCTTTCTCACACACTCTCTCTTTCCCTCTCTCTCTCTCACTCTCTTTCTCACACACTCTCTCTCTCACTCTCTCTGTGTCTCTTTGTCGTTTCCCTCTCTCTCTCTCACTCTCTTTCTCACACACTCTCTCTCTCTCACTCTCTCTCTGTCTCTTTGTCGTTTCCCTCTCTCTCTCTCACTCTCTTTCTCACACACTCTCTCTCTCACTCTCTCTCTGTCTCTTTGTCGTTTCCCTCTCTCTCTCTCACTCTCTTTCTCACACACTCTCTCTCTCACTCTCTCTGTGTCTCTTTGTCGTTTCCCTCTCTCTCTCTCACTCTCTTTCTCACACACTCTCTCTCTCACTCTCTCTGTGTCTCTTTGTCGTTTCCCTCTCTCTCTCTCACTCTCTTTCTCACACACTCTCTCTCTCTCACTCTCTCTGTGTCTCTTTGTCGTTTCCCTCTCTCTCTCTCACTCTCTTTCTCACACACTCTCTCTCTCTCACTCTCTCTCTGTCTCTTTGTCGTTTCCCTCTCTCTCTCTCACTCTCTTTCTCACACACTCTCTCTCTCACTCTCTCTGTGTCTCTTTGTCGTTTCCCTCTCTCTCTCTCACTCTCTTTCTCACACACTCTCTCTCTCTCACTCTCTCTCTGTCTCTTTGTCGTTTCCCTCTCTCTCTCTCACTCTCTTTCTCACACACTCTCTCTCTCACTCTCTCTCTGTCTCTTTGTCGTTTCCCTCTCTCTCTCTCACTCTCTTTCTCACACACTCTCTCTCTCACTCTCTCTGTGTCTCTTTGTCGTTTCCCTCTCTCTCTCTCACTCTCTTTCTCACACACTCTCTCTCTCACTCTCTCTGTGTCTCTTTGTCGTTTCCCTCTCTCTCTCTCACTCTCTTTCTCACACACTCTCTCTCTCTCACTCTCTCTGTGTCTCTTTGTCGTTTCCCTCTCTCTCTCTCACTCTCTTTCTCACACACTCTCTCTCTCTCACTCTCTCTCTGTCTCTTTGTCGTTTCCCTCTCTCTCTCTCACTCTCTTTCTCACACACTCTCTCTCTCACTCTCTCTGTGTCTCTTTGTCGTTTCCCTCTCTCTCTCTCACTCTCTTTCTCACACACTCTCTCTTTCCCTCTCTCTCTCTCACTCTCTTTCTCACACACTCTCTCTCTCACTCTCTCTGTGTCTCTTTGTCGTTTCCCTCTCTCTCTCTCACTCTCTTTCTCACACACTCTCTCTCTCTCACTCTCTCTGTGTCTCTTTGTCGTTTCCCTCTCTCTCTCTCACTCTCTTTCTCACACACACTCTCTCTCACCCTCGCTATCTCTCTCTCCCTCTCTCTCTCTCTCTCTCTCTCCCTCTCTCTCTCTCTCTCCCTCCGTCTTTGATGTGGGTGAGTTGACCCTCTGCTCCTAAATCTTTCCCCCAGTGAGCGTCAGCCCCTCGTCCATGTCCTGGACCGTTCTGTGAGACACCAGCATTTCCAGCGCGGTCAGGCGCAGTCCCTCTCTGGGGAGTCATTCCAACAGGGCAGCAGGCCATTCAGCCCTCCGGCCACGTGTCGACCCTTTGCCTGAGCTATCGGGTTCAGAGCTCCCCCAGTTCCCCTGTTGGGGGAAGGCTACCTCTGCAGGGAATCTCTGCCCCTCTGCCCCCAGGGTCTCAATGTCCTTCCGGAAGCGCGGGATCCCAAATGGAAGACCATGTTGCGGCTGGGGCTTTTACAAAGCATTAGCTGACGGTCTCTCCCTGCCTCCTGTTGGAGATTTACTACCCTCCGATTGAGCGTTAACCCCTACTCCCTCACCCTGCCGTACAGGAGACAGTGATCAGATCGAGCCTCGTTCCCTGCGCTCCCCTCCCCCTGGGATAAACCCCTCTCCCCCTGGTTGTACTGACTTGGTGTGTTCCTTTGTCTGTCTGACAGGGAGGGTGTTCACCATGCTGG
This sequence comes from Chiloscyllium plagiosum, assembly GCF_037043375.1. Classification (NCBI taxonomy): domain Eukaryota; kingdom Metazoa; phylum Chordata; class Chondrichthyes; order Orectolobiformes; family Hemiscylliidae; genus Chiloscyllium; species Chiloscyllium plagiosum. The sequence goes on from NW_028270188.1 coordinate 48,821,209, forward strand.
AGGTCCTAGCCGTTGTGGGCAGCATGGCCCTCCTCATCATCACCATGAGCTCATTCCTCATCTACAGGTAAGGGGCTCCCTCACTCAGGGGAGAGGGTGGCGTTCAGTGTCACTGCCCTGGTACAGGCGGACGGTCACTCTCCTGACAGCTGTGGGGGGGAGGGTGATGCTCAGTGTCACTGCCCTGTTACAGGCGGACAGTCACTCTCCTGACAGCTGTGGGGGGGAGGGTGGCGTTCATTGTCACTGCCTTGGTACAGGCGGACAGTCACTCTCCTGACAGCTGTGGGGGGGAGGGTGACGCTCAGTGTCACTGCCCTGGTACAGGCGGACAGTCACTCTCCTGGCAGCTGTGGGGGGGAGGGTGACGCTCAGTGTTACTGCCCTGGTACAGGCAGACAGTCGCTCTCCTGACAGCTGTGGGGGGGAGGGTGACGCTCAGTGTCACAGCCCTGGTACAGGCGGACAGTCACTCTCCTGACAGCTGTGGGGGGAGGGTGGCGTTCAGTGTCACTGCCCTGGTACAGGTGGACAGTCACTCTCCTGACAGCTGTGGGGGGAGGGTGGCGTTCAGTGTCACTGCCCTGGTACAGGCGGACAGTCACTCTCCTGACAGCTGTGGGGGGGAGGGTGATGCTCAGTGACACTGCCCTGGTACAGGCGGACAGTCACTCTCCTGACAGCTGTGGGGGGAGGGTGGCGTTCAGTGTCACTGCCCTGGTACAGACGGACAGTCACTCTCCTGACAGCTGTAGGGGGGGAGGGTGATGCTCAGTGTCACTGCCCTGGTACAGGCGGACAGTCACTCTCCTGACAGCTGTGGGGGGGAGGGTGGTGTTCAGTGTCACTGCCCTGGTACAGGCGGACAGTCACTCTCCTGACAGCTGTGGGGGGAGGGTGGCGTTCAGTGTCACTGCCCTGGTACAGGTGGACAGTCACTCTCCTGACAGCTGTAGGGGGGGAGGGTGATGCTCAGTGTCACTGCCCTGGTACAGGCGGACAGTCACTCTCCTGACAGCTGTGGGGGGGAGGGTGGTGTTCAGTGTCACTGCCCTGGTACAGGCGGACAGTCACTCTCCTGACAGCTGTGGGGGGAGGGTGGCGTTCAGTGTCACAGCCCTGGTACAGGCGGACAGTCACTCTCCTGACAGCTGTGGGGGGGAGGGTGACGCTCAGTGTCACAGCTCTGGTACAGGCGGACAGTCACTCTCCTGACAGCTGTGGGGGGGAGGGTGATGCCCAGTGTCACAGCCCTGGTACAGGCGGACAGTCACTCTCCTGACAGCTGTGGGGGGAGGGTGGCGTTCAGTGTCACTGCCCTGGTACAGGCGGACAGTCACTCTCCTGACAGCTGTAGGGGGGCAGGGTGATGCCCAGTGTCACAGCCCTGGTACAGGCGGACAGTCACTCTCCTGACAGCTGTGGGGGGGGAGGGTGGCGTTCAGTGTCACTGCCCTGGTACAGGCGGACAGTCACTCTCCTGACAGCTGTGGGGGGGAGGGTGATGCTCAGTGTCACTGCCCTGGTACAGGCGGACAGTCACTCTCCTGACAGCTGTGGGGGGAGGGTGGCGTTCAGTGTCACAGCCCTGGTACAGGCAGACAGTCACTCTCCTGACAGCTGTGGGGGGAGGGTGGTGTTCAGTGTCACTGCCCTGGTACAGGCGGACGGTCGCTCTCCTGACAGCTGTGGGGGGGATGGTGATGCCCAGTGTCACTGCCCTGGTACAGGCAGACAGTCACTCTCCTGACAGCTGTAGGGGGAGGGTGACGCTCAGTGTCACTGCCCTGGTACAGGCGGACAGTCACTCTCCTGACAGCTGTGGGGGGGATGGTGATGCCCAGTGTCACTGCCCTGGTACAGGCAGACAGTCACTCTCCTGACAGCTGTAGGGGGAGGGTGACGCTCAGTGCCACTGCCCTGGTACAGGCGGACTGTCGCTCTCCTGACAGCTGTAGGGTGCAGGGAGATGCCCAGTGTCACTGCCCTGGTACAGGCGGACAGTCACTCTACTGACAGCCGTGGGGGGGGCAGGGTGGCGTTCAGTGTCACTGCCCTGGTACAGGCAGACAGTCACTCTCCTTACAGCTGTGGGGGGGGAGTGTGACGCTCAGTGTCACTGCCCTGGTACAGGCAGACAGTCGATCTCCTGACAGCTGTGGGGGTAGTGTGACGCTCAGTGTCACTGCCCTGGTACAGGCAGACAGTCGATCTGCTGACAGCTGTGGGGGGGAGTGTGACGCTCAGTGTCACTGCCCTGGTACAGGTGGACAGTCACTCTCCTGACAGCTGTATGGGGGGAGGGTGATGCCCAGTGTCACTGCCCTGGTACAGGTGGACAGTCGCTCTCCTGACAGCTGTGGGGGGAGGGTGATGCTCAGTGTCACAGCCCTGGTACAGGCAGACGGTCGCTCTCCTGACAGCTGTGGGGGGGAGTGTGACGCTCAGTGTCACTGCCCTGGTACAGGCGGACGGTCGCTCTCCTGGCAGCTGTGGGGGGGAGTGTGACGCTCAGTGTCACTGCCCTGGTACAGGCACACTGTTGCACTCCTGACAGCTGTAGGGGGGAGGGTAATGCCCAGTATCACTGCTCTGGTACAGGCAGACGGTCGCTCTCCTGGCAGCTGTGGGGGGAGGGTGGTGTTCAGTGTCACTGCCCTGGTACAGGCGGACAGTCGATCTCCTGACAGCTGTGGTGGGGAGGGTGATGCTCAGTGTCACTGCCCTGGTACAGGCAGATAGTCGCTCTCCTGACAGCTGTAGGGGGGAGGGTGGCATTCAGTGTCACTGCCCTGGTACAGGCAGACGGTCGCTCACCTGACAGCTGTGGGGTGGGGTGGCGTTCAGTGTCACTGCCCTGGTACAGGCAGACAGTCACTCCCCTGACAGTTATGGGGGGGCAGGGTGGCGTTCAGTGTCACTGCCCTGGTACAGGCGCACAGTCACTCTCCTGACAGCTGTGGGGGGGAGGGTGGCGTTCAGTGTCACTGCCCTGGTACAGACGGACAGTCACTCTCCTGACAGCTGTGGAGGGCTGGGTGATGCCCAGTGTCACTGCCCTGGTACAGGCGGACAGTCACTCTCCTGACAGCCGTGGGGGGGCAGGGTGGCGTTCAGTGTCACTGCTCTGGTACAGGCGGACAATCACTCTCCTGACAGCTGTGGGGGGGAGGGTGGCGTTGTGTCACTGCCCTGGTACAGGCGGAAAGTCACTCTCCTGACAGCTGTGGGGGGAGGGTGGTGTTCAGTGTCACTGCCCTGGTACAGGCGGAAAGTCACTCTCCTGACAGCTGTGGGGGGAGGGTGGTGTTCAGTGTCACTGCCCTGGTACAGGCGGACGGTCGATCTCCTGACAGCTGTAGAGGGGGAGGGTGATGCCCAGTGACACTGCCCTGGTACAGGCGGACAATCGCTTTCCTGACAGCTGTGGGGTGGAGGGTGGCGTTCAGTGTCACTGCCCTGGTACAGGCGGACAGTCACTCTCCTGACAGCTGTGGGGTGGAGGGTGGCATTCAGTGTCACTGCCCTGGTACAGGCGGACGGTCGCTCTCCTGACAGCTGTGGGGGGCAGGGTGATGCCCAGTGTCGCAGCCTTGGTACCGGTGGACAGTCACTCTCCTGACAGCTGTAGGGGGGCAGGGTGATGCCCAGTGTCACTGCCCTGGTACAGGCGGACAGTCACTCTCCTGACAGCTGTAGGGCGGGAGGGTGATGCCCAGTGTCACAGCCCTGGTACAGGCGGACAGTCACTCTCCTGACAGCTGTGGGGGGCAGGGTGATGCTCAGTGTCACTGCCCTGGTACAGGCGGACAGTCGCTCTCCTGACAGCTGTGGGGGGGAGGGTGATGCCCAGTGTCACAGCCCTGGTACAGGCGGACAGTCACTCTCCTGACAGCTGTGGGGGGCAGGGTGATGCCCAGTGTCACAGCTCTGGTACAGGCGGACAGTCACTCTCCTGACAGCTGTGGGGGGGAGGGTGATGCCCAGTGTCACTGCCCTGGTACAGGCAGACAGTCGCTCACCTGACAGCTGTAGGGGGGAGGGTGGCATTCAGTGTCACTGCCCTGGTACAGGCGGACAGTCAATCTCCTGACAGCTGTAGAGGGGGAGGGTGATGCCCAGTGACACTGCCCTGGTACAGGCGGACAGTCGCTCTCCTGACAGCTGTGGGGTGCAGCGTGGCGTTCAGTGTCACTGCCCTGGTACAGGCGGACAGTCACTCTCCTGACAGCTGTGGGGTGGAGGGTGGCATTCAGTGTCACTGCCCTGGTACAGGCGGACGGTCGCTCTCCTGACAGCTGTGGGGGGCAGGGTGATGCCCAGTGTCACTGCCCTGGTACAGGCGGACAGTCACTCTCCTGACAGCTGTGGGGGGAGGGTGATGCCCAGTGTCACAGCCCTGGTACAGGCGGACAGTCACTCTCCTGACAGCTGTGGGGAGCAGGGTGATGCTCAGTGTCACTGCCCTGGTACAGGCGGACAGTCGCTCTACTGACAGCTGTGGGGGGGAGGGTGATGCCCAGTGTCACAGCCCTGGTACAGGCGGACAGTCACTCTCCTGACAGCTGTGGGGGGCAGGGTGATGCCCAGTGTCACAGCCCTGGTACAGGCGGACAGTCACTCTCCTGACAGCTGTAGGGGGGAGGGTGATGCTCAGTGTCACTGCCCTGGTACAGGCAGACAGTCACTCTCCTGGCAGCCGTGGGGGGGAGGGTGACGCCCAGTGTCACAGCCCTGGTACAGGCAGACTGTCACTCTCCTGACAGCTGTGGGGGGGAGGGTGACGCTCAGTGTCACTGCCCTGGTACAGGCGGACAGTCACTCTCCTGACAGCTGTGAGGGGAAGGGTGGCGTTCAGTGTCACTGCCCTGGTACAGGCGGACAGTCACTCTCCTGACAGCTGTGGGGGGCAGGGTGATGCCCAGTGTCACTGCCCTGGTACAGGCAGACGGTCGCTCTCCTGACAGCTGTGGGGGGGGGGGGTGGGTGGCGTTCAGTGTCAATGCCCTGGTACAGGCGGACAGTCGCTCTCCTGATAGCTGTAGGGGGGGAGGGTGATGCCCAGTGTCACTGCCCTGGTACAGGCGAACAGTCGCTCTCCTGACAGCTGTGAGGGGCAGGGTGATGCCCAGTGTCACTGCCCTGGTACAGGCGGACAGTCACTCTCCTGACAGCTCTGGGGTGGAGGGTGGCGTTCAGTGTCACTGCCCTGGTACAGGCGGACAGTCACTCTCCTGACAGCTGTGGGGGGGAGGGTGACATTCAGTGTCACTGCCCTGGTACAGGCGGACGGTCGCTCTCCTGACAGCTGTGGGGGGGAGGGTGATGCTCAGTCTCACTGCCCTGGTACAGGCGGACAGTCGCTCTCCTGACAGCTGTAGGGGGGAGGGTGATGCTCAGTGTCACTGCCCTGGTACAGGCGGACAGTCGCTCTCCTGACAGCTGTAGGGGGGAGGGTGATGCCCAGTGTCACAGCCCTGGTACAGGCGGACAGTTACTCTCCTGACAGCTGTGGGGGGGTGGGTGGGGTGGGGAGGGTCTTGCCCAGTGTCACTGTTCTGGGGCCCTGGGTCCGAACCCTGCCACAGGGTTTACAATTCAATAAAAATAATTTGGATTGAGAACAGTTTCCACCCTGCTGTTGTTAGAATACTGAATGGGCTCACAAAGTCTCCACAGTCGCCTGTCCCTGTGTGTTTTGGTTTTGCCGCTGTTTACCTAGTACTTACTTACCTGTGCTCCTTAACTCTGTGATCCGCATGTGTGGCTCACGAGACAAAGCCCTTCACTGTCCCTCGGTACACGGACAATAAATTCAATTCAATTCAGTCAATCCTCAGTTCGGAGAAACCCACCTGGGTCAATAATATCCTTGAAGGAAGTAATCTGCCATCCTTACCTGTTCTGGTCTGGCCTGGTCCGGCCTGGCCTGGCCTGGTCTGGCCTGGTCTCGTCCGGCCTGGTCTGGCCTGGCCTGGTCTGGCCTGGTCTGGTCTGGCCTGGCCTAGTCTGGCCTAGTCTGGCCTGGCCTGGTCTGATCTGGTCTGGCCTACATGTGACTCCAGACCCACAGCAAAGTGGTTCACTCTGAAATGCCCTCGGGGTAGGAATTACTGGCTCAGCCAGCGACGCCCACATCCCATGAGTGAATCATTTTTAGAGCCGTCGGTGAGAGGCTTTGGGGCCTGAGAAACACACTCACTCACACAACACACTCACTCACAAACACACGCTCACACACACACACACACTCATTCACACACACACTCACTCACACTCTCACACACAGACTCACACACACTCACTCACATACACACTCTCAAACACACACTCACTCACACTCTCTCTCACACAGACACACACACTCACTCACACTCACACACACACTCACACACTCTCACACGCAGACACACTCACAGACACAGACACACACACACAGACACTCACACAGACACACACACACACAGACACACACATAGGCACACACACAGACACAGGCACACAGACAGACAGACACACACAGACACTCACACACACAGACACACACAGACACACACACAGGCACACACACAGACACAGGCACACAGACAGACAGACACACAGCAGACACACACACAGACACACACACTCACTCACTC